>NC_073694.1:100029205-100329205 GCF_029784165.1 Wyeomyia smithii
ATGCTACCAACTTAGGTAGGCGTTAAAAATCATATGACGGTGTATATAATAAATACATTTACACAAAAGCAACATTGAACATATCGGGTTCGCCACAGAAGGCAGAATCACGAAAGGCAGAAGCACGAAAGGCAGAATCATGAAAGGCAGAACTCTATGACCGTACACAAAAGGCAGAATATTTCAAAAGGCAGAATTTGGAAGGGCACGAAAGGCAGAATCACTGGTAGCAGAACCTGACTCACGATAGCCAAGTGCGAATCCTGGTCACGATAGCAAAGCTGTTACTCTACATTTATTATTTGATAACCAGTTTTGATGGGAGGTGCAAATTAAGCCTAATTATTAGATCCGAAACGCGCCAACTGGTTTGGCTCAGGTCCTTAAGACTCTCACGGCATCGCGGAGAGTAATTTTTCGATGTTAGATATAACTTACACTAGTCTCAGCGGCTTGTTGGTTATAATCAACATAAAACAATTCATGCGGCGAAGACGCATAATCGAGGACAAGGAACCGAGGCGGCACAAAGCCGCCGTGGTTTCCGCGGTCCGAGCCGGCCGCCGATTCGCCGTCGGAAGCGGCGGCCTCTCGCATACAAACAACTGATCTACTGGTTTTCTAGGATTATTCAAACAGGTTTTCTTTCCCTTAGTTAAGTCCGAACGAGCGGTAGCGAGTAAGGACAGCATACACTTGGACAATAGAGTCGGCCAAAGGCCGCGAGTGTGTGTTGTCAATTCATTCATTGAATTCATTGAAATTCATTCATTGAAATTTCCAAACACTTCCAAACACTGTTAAATGTATCTGGATCGTGTACCACAAGAGATCAAAACAATGGTCGCAGTGCACATAGGAGTATTTCAGTCAAAAAGCTGGCCAAAATACGAAAAAAATAATTCAAGTGTTCCTCGTGCTATTGATCCTTTTTGCATTCTCTGATACTTACTACATTGTATGCAGCCCATCTTGAAATTTTCTGAATTGTTTACAAACGACAGTAACTATCATAACCTTGGTATTAGTTAGAGCCCATGAATAAGTCACAAAATGTTCTACGAAAAATATAAACTTCTACTCATGTTATTATAACTTTAAAGTGATTCTTGAGCGTCAACGGAGTCGCTTTAGTTCAAATAAAATCGACAGTTTCGAAATATGACAAAATTGGTATAGCTTAATCATGAAATTGTAAAGTTGGTCGGAAGCTTCACATTCATCAAAACGCAAATGCTAAGAGAAAATGTACCATTGGATGAGTTGAGTTACGCAGTTAACATGACTCAATGATCTACTGGAAGCACTGTGGTTTCCAAAATATTCATATCCTTTTGAAGCGAGTGATTTAAAAAACGCTTTAAAAGTAGCATAATCAATTATTGGCAAAAAGTATTCACCAGAACAAGCTCTTTTTTTTTTATTCTCGTTTATTTTCCGTCGGTCTAGTTCCGCCACTGTTGTGGCCAATCACCGACGCCCAGGGAGGCGACTCCACACCCAGGACCCTAACTCACGACCCGTTTATTAACGGACCGGCGCCAACGGCTTTACTTCCTCATGCGATGGAAGGCGTGATCCCAGAGATTTTTCGCCTCAGAAAATCTCCCGGTGTCGGCTAGGATTGAATCTAGACCAGTTGGGTTGGTTGTGAGTGGATCACGCCACCTCACAACCATCGACACCTATGTCGGCGGTGGGATTCGAATCCAGGCGTCGAGCGTGGTTGACGGAGACGTTACCAACCACACTAGGCCCCCGCTCCAGAACAAGCTCTTACTATATTTGTACTCTTACTATATTTGTGTCGAATTTCAGAGTGATGGTGATCTAACTTGACGAAAACTTGTTAATAATAAGTTTTTATGTCTCAATATAAAGTTTAATAAAGATAAAACCACTTTAAAACACATTAGAAATGTAAATGATAAACATTTCAAAAGGTCCTATCTGCTTTCATCGTTTTCCGAAACGTCTTTTTATTTTGAAAATGTTCAGCTTAAGTAACTCTCCCAAGCGTGTTTTTTGTTCAGATGCTAGAGTAATCCCTCCGCTATCTACTTGTGCAAATAACGTGTCAAAAAAGATGTTTAATAAGTTGCGGTGATTGAATGAAAGTGACCGATCAAAAAATCGATCAAAGCAGATAGACCTTTTGAAATGTTCCTCTAGATTTGCTATCTGAAAACTCATTAAAAAAATTTTGGCCAAGTTTTTGTTCTACGTACTCCTATGTGCAATGGTCTAAATCTTACAAAAAACATCCGGATCGTAATAAAGCATAGGTACTCATAAATGCAAAACCATAGTTATGCAGTGACACGTCCATAGATGCAACCTGAGACGCTGAGCAAAAAATAAATTCAAAATCAAAATTAATGTAATTTTTTTAGTTTTATTTTAAATAGTTCAGTGAGAATAACCTGCGTTTTTTGCGGACATGATTGTCATCACTTCCCCAAACTATGATTTTCAGACTTTTGTAGTTGAACAAGTAGGTTAAAAGAACACGAGTCGCCCCTGGTTTGCATAAATCCGAAAAAATTGAAATACCGGTTTTTTACCGGTTTTACCGGTTTTTATTTTTATGAATACCGAAATACCGGTTTTCGAAAAGTCGGTAATACCGACCACCCTAATACCACTCGACTCAGTTCGGCGAACTGAGCATTTTTTCTATGTAAGTATGTAGGTGTGTATGTGTGTGTGTGTGTGTGTATGTGTGTGTGTGTATATGCGACTTTTTTTTCTCACTCACTTTTCTCAAAGATGGCTGGACTGATTTTCATGAAATTAATTGCAAATGAAAGGTCTAGTTGCGCCGTAGATTACTATTGAATTTCAATGTAATCGGATTTTTAGTTTAGAGGTTATGTATCAAAATGTAAAAATCACGAAACATCAATATCTCAGAAACCACGCTACCGATTTCAATAAAACTGGTTTCAATTGATCGGGCTGTCTCCAAAACCCTTAACTTTTAAATTTCGTAATGATTGAACTTATGGTTCAAAAGTTATGTAAAGAAAAGTTATCCTGAGGATGTTTAAACTCACTCATTTTTCTCAGAGATGGCTGAACCGATTTTCACAAAATTAGTGTCAAATGAAAGGTCTAGTTGCCCCATAGGTTGCTTCTGAATTTCATTGTAATCGGATTGAAACTTTGTCCGTTGTCGATAAAAATGTGAAATCACATAATGAAAGTAAACATATTGACTTTCTCCTAACGATCACTGGCTAATTAAAAGGTAGAAAAGTGATCCAAATGGCCAAATGTCATATACTACTCGACTCAGTTTGACGAATCGAGCATTTTCTGCATGTATGCATGTATGTGTGTGTGGGTGTGGGTGTGTACGTGTGTATGTGCACCTTTTTTTCGCACTCACTTTTCTCAGAGATGGTCTGACCGATTCTTCCTATCTTGGTGTCAAATGAAGGGTCTATTTGCCGTAATCCAACTTTCAGTTTTGGCGCTGCGGCAAAATGTAGAAATCGCTTCTATATCTCAGAAGCTATGAACATAGTTGAATTCAAATTAATGGGATTTAAAACCCTCAAACAATGAATTTCATAATGTTTAAACATGTGGTTTGAAAGTTATAGAAAGAAACGTAACCCGGAGACTATCTAAAACTATAGCTACGATCAAAATATGTGGTCTCAACATTATTTAAATTTGATATTGTACTATTTCAATGTTTGCGGCCTTGCTCGGGATTGAAGTTGAAATTAAAACTCATTTCTATCATTTCACTTTTTCTTTGGCACAAATATTAAGTCAAATTTCACATACTATACCTAAATTATTACTTTATATATAACATCAATATTCTAGTACCCAAAGAGTGGATGTACCTTCATTGTATTGTATTTGACAATTTAAGGATGTTTTCCAGAAACCGGAAGATACTATGTATCTAGAAATTTAAGATGGCGTCTTTAGTTGATTTCTGGCCTCTGGGTGTAACGCTTCCGCAATACTCATAATAGATGATATTTGGTCATCTTAAGTTGTTTTCCAGAAACTGAAAGTCGGCATCTTCGCCATTGAAATACCCGGATTAGGCAAAATTTGGCCATTTTGGGATGTATTCCGGCAACCAGAGGTAGTCATCTGGATTTTTCGCGTGATGTATTTGAAACATATTTATTTAATTGTATTTGCATATGTATGTTTTAATGTATGCCCTCATGTGTGTGAATGTTAGGTTTAGAATGTTTGGTAAAGTTGTGCTGTTGGCTATCCGAAATTCCTTATTTAGAGTGAAAAATAAAACCAGCAGAAATTTTGAAGGAGTATTTTTTCTCTTAAATGGTGTCAATCTATTTTAACATATAATAAGTTTGAATGAGAAAGGCTGGGTCTCACCGCTAGGTGGATTAATTTGGGTTTTTGAATAACACAAAATTGTGGTTCAAATGTCTTTAAGTTGTGCTTAATATTGTGAGTGATGCATTGGAACTCAAACGTTTCGAGTTTTCAGTGGAACAAACCTCAAAATTTATTTATTCATATGAAGTTTATGACACCTTCCAGTGCGTACTTGGAGTCATGCAAAGTTAATCTAATTAACTAGAACTGTTCAAATAGAATAAATCATTCGCAGATGGTTTCAGGGTATACTGCTTTTTTCTTTGCGCACCGCACCAAACTTTTAACAATTAATATTGCATTTATACTCCCCACATAGGAGACTGCCGAGATCAGATTAGGAGGAACTTAAACATAAGTATCTGACTCTCATGATCTCCCTTAGCTCCCATCCGCCATCCAGAAGCACGCGTCCTTGGGCTGTCAAAGCTGGAACAACTTTGTGGCTCTATTTTGAATTTGGTTCTGAGAAGCTATAAGAACCCAAGATTGAAGCTCAACCACCAAGCCCAGGGAATTAAACAGCAAATTGTCCTTTTCGGGATAAAATAAATACCTAACTGAAGAGTTTAATTTTCTTTTAAATTAATTTACATCTTCAAATGATGGAACAGTTATAAATTTGACTTCATTCTCATGTCTCAGAACGTACTGAATTACCTTTTCCTTCAGTAATAAGCACCATAGGCATAAGCACCATAAGCACCTGAACAGTTTTTGTTATCTGCATAAAAATTAGGTTATCGCATAATCGAACCTTAAAAATTGTCAAGCCCAATATGAAAAGCAACTATGTTATTGAAAATAGTCAATTTCGATTGATCTGATTGGCCATTATATGATTGCTTTCCCAAGCATTATAGACCTAGTAATTCGTAATGTACTATTTGGCTTATATAAGAGCCTGTTTCAGCCGAAACTGCTCATATTAGTTCTAGACAGCGACTACAACAAACCTTACTAAACAGCAGCAGCTGTGGCAGCGGATAGCATGAGCTGCAGCAATGATATCAGCAGCGATTTTGGGGCCAGCTGGAGCAGCGGCACTTCCTCTAGTAGAAGCTACCTTTGTGCAGTAGCTAGCAAAGTATATGGGCCGTCAAATTTTTCGTGTGAAGCTTTCAACTGTGTTATCAGAAAAATAGCTTAATTTCCTCTGTCGGGGTAGCACACAGATGCGATCAACTTTATATCCGATATGAAATTGAACAACAACAGTCCTTATAAGGACAACAAACAAATTATCGAAGATTTAATATTTTCTCGGTTTGCATTGGAGTTAGAAGTAAAATGTTGTTTTAAGCTGCATGCACTTTGACTGTTGAAATTTGTTTGCGTTGCATAGTTTTTGTTTCATTCCTATTCAAACTAAAATTCGGTAGCACTTCAACTCCTCTTTGGCGACATCCATAAATTACGTAACGCAAAAAACCCGATTTTTGGACCCCCACCCATATGTAACGAAAAGTAACGCCAACATTTATCCCCCCATAAAAATTACGTAACGCTGCAGAAGAATTTCCTTGATAAAAATGCTCGTTTTTGGAGAGTCTCTCCAGAGATTTTTCGTTACGTAACGCTGAACTCACCTCTCCCCCTCCCCTGTGTAACAAATTGTAACGCTCCAGGATACCCCCTCTCCCCCCTATGAGCGTTACGTAATTTATGGATGCCGCCTTTTGCACAAAATTTTAAACATATTCAATACAAGTAATGCAACAAACAACCTTATGTAGGGTAGAAATCATATTCTAAGCAGCTTTAGGAACCGCCTGTGTATTGAGACGAAATACTCAAAATGTGTTGGGTGAAATTCAAATAGAAGTATATCAATCTGTTCTCTATCTTTTTCTCTATCAGAACTTGTTTTCAGATTGTAAAACTAAGTTAGCAAACTTTAACAATAATCGGTTAAAGTTACCAGTCTAGGAACACTATTCCAATCACCCCGAACCTATTTTAGGCAGTTTCCATCTGTTTTGCAGTTTTTTTTTTCAGCACCCGAAGTGGCTCCTGAATGGCTGCAATATAGGTCAATTTGTTTCAATTGCTGTTTGTTCACAGATTTCTTTGTGATTTACAGTATTTCTTATATTCGTCAGACAGCTAGACAACCAAAGTTTACGTTTCCATCATTGAAATTGTCAATATTGATCAAAATTCAGGAGTTTGAGGCCTGTTTTTTTTCGACTGATTAGAATAGGCGCCACTGCCTCAGCTGTTCCTTATCCTAGTTCTACGTCAACCTTGCGGTCGTGGCTTTGCATATAACTCTTGTGATTTTTGTGTTAATAGAATTGAGCCGTATATATAATAGAATTGAGCCGTATATACAAGTATACTGAAACGGGAATTTCACTGTACTATTTTAATTTCAGACAAACAAGCAACAAACATCTCTCAACCGAGAAGGATAAGTTACAGGAGTTGGAGAAAAATATGTTGAAACGAAAAGCCCAATTGCATGAAATCGAACAAGGATTGCCGCAAAAAAATAGTTTTTACTTGAATATCATCCTAGGAAATGTTAATGTCTCAATTCTGAATAGAAGTGATAAAGTGCGCTACAAGGATGATTATGAAAAATTCAAACTAATATTAAATGTTATTGGATTGCTGTTATCTTTTTTAAATATACTTGTTAATTATAGGTATACACTATAATGGAAGCATAAGGCAAAAATTATGTAAAAATATTATTTTAGGGCATTGGAGCTAGCGTTTCTTTTCCTTTTGGTATGGTATTATTGTACACTCACTATTAGAGAATCTATTTTAAAGGTAAGACTATTTTTATGATTATTTCTTCTTATCACAGGTAATACCACCAATCACAACCTATTTTGAGTCGTTTATTGGAAATGTGTATACTGCATATAAGTTCCATATGGATTTTCATCATTTTTGAGTCAAATATCAGATTCCATCTATTTCTTGCTTTACTATCGATTTAGAATACAAAAATGTTGTAATACAAAATACAAAAACAAAAAAAGGTCAGAGAAAAATGTGAGGTCAAATTGTCCCATCTTAAAAATAATCGCATATCAGTCTCATCAAATGATTTTCTTGAGTATGGTCATATTTTTTTTCTTCAATCCATGTAACAAATATTTGGTGATGTTTTAACGCTTCTCATTGTTAAACAATCATTATTGAATTATTGAAAAGGTTGTTTCAAAAAAAATTCACACAAAAGTTAATTTTAAATAGACACTAAAACTGCAACTTTTTCTAGTAGCTCGTTCTAGAAGAGCTTCTTGGCTTCGCCAATCAGAGGAATAATAGTCTTGAGCAATGCTTCTTTCTGCGAGGTATTGATTCCCCATGGATGAGTAACTTATGCCTCGCTAGTGTGGTGGCCTAAAACTTCACAATTATCAGCTCAGAAAAAGTTAGATAAACTACAACGTCTGGCATGCTTATCAACAACAGGAGCAATGGCCAGTGCACCATCCAAAGCCAAGGCTAAAACGTGTTACATTTTTTCAGGAAGGAGATCTACAGGGACATTTACGAATCCTCAAAAATTTACAACTGAACACCTTAGTAACCATGAATGAAGATCGGATGGACTCTAAGACTAACTTCAGTGTTCCTTTCAAAGTGATTGAATCCAATCGCACCGAATGGGATAAAGGAGGTCCTAAGGTTCGTCCAGGATCAGTCATTTTTTATACAGATGGCTCTTAAATGGGCGAGTCTACAGGCGCTGGGGTCACTGGACCAGGAATCAATATATCAATTCCAATGGGGCAGTGGCCCACAGTTTTTCAAGCGGAAATAAATGCTATTCTAACATGCACAAGTATTTGCTTGGCTAGGAAATATAGGTATGACAATATATGCATTTTCTCAGATAGTCAAGCAGCTCTCAATGCTTTAAAAGCATACACATGTCAGTCGAAGTTGGTATGGGATTGTATTCAATCCCTACGACAGCTAACTGTAACAAACGTTGTCAATCTATACTGGGTGCCTGGTCACTGTGGTATAGAAGGAAATGAAAAAGCCGATCTCTTAGCGAGAATTGGTTCTTCAACTGCTTTCGTCGGGCCGGAGCCATTCTGTGGGGTATCTTCATCCTGTTTGAAATCTGAGCCAAGAGGCTGGGAATCAATGATGATTGATGCCAACTGGAAGTCTTACTCCAAAGCAAGGCAATCTAAACTATTCATTACACCATGTAAAAGAATCACACGGAACCTACTCAGTATGAATAAAGCTGATCTGAGATGAATGGGGTTATTTTAAGTTGGTCCGACAAGGTTAAGTACTTGGGACTAATTTATGATAAAAAACTTATTTTCAAAGAGCACATTGAGAGTATACAAGCCAAGTGCATCAAATATACGAGATGTTTATATCCTCTCATTAACAGGAATTCTAAACTTTGTTTAAAGAACAAACTTTTGATTTACAAACAAATTTTTAGTCCAGCAATGCTTTATGCTGTACCGTTCTGGTCAAGTTGCTGTTCAACAAGGTAGAAAACGCTCCGAAGGATTCAGAATAAAATTCTGAAAATGATTTTGAAGCGTCCTCCTTGGTTTGGTACACTCGAATTACATAGACTTACTGGTGTTGAACCATTAGAAGCTATGTCAAATAAAATTATTGACAATTTTCGACAAAAATCGTTGCAATCCTCAATTGCTACGATAAGCTCTCTTTATAGCCAATAAGTTAGCAATTAAGTTAGTTGTAAGGTTACCTCCCCTTTTCTGACAAGTAGGTTTAAATCCCTACGAATGATAAGTCCTAATTGCGAAAGCAACCAAATCCTAACAATTAGAATTGCAAATTTCTAACGGTGTTGAGAAGTCACCATTTGTGATTGGACACACATACTCACAAAAAAAAAAAAGAAAAAAAAATAGCCTAGCAATCTAAATTTACTATGTGTGAAAACAGTTTTTACAGTGTGTTGTATGAGTGCCTCATTCCCCCACTGTGGGCAGCACAAAGGTTGCGTTCAGCATATCCGATTTTGAACAGCAAACTACATTTATCAAGGTAAATTAACAAGTAATTGAAAATTAATGATTTTTTGAAAAGGTCTCGAGCGCTAGACTTCGGAAACAAATGCTTTCTCATTCTGTTTAATCAGTGATATAGGAATTTTTATGCGTGAATAAAAGGCCGACAACCTTGCAGCAGCTGCCCGTTGCACGAAAATATGAAAATATTACACTTCATTCAAATGTTAGAGCGCCTTAACAAAGGCGATTGATTCGACTTCACTGCAATAATTTATACTGGATTCAGAATTTTGTCGTCTCCCAGCCGCGGAGTTCCAACACGATATGCAACACGCAACAACGAGCAAAAAAATCGCTTGACGTTCCCAGCCGCAACACGGTACGGGTTATATCGTTGCGTATGCGAGAGCACCATCGGTGTTTTTCCGCTGGATACAAAATTTAAATGCGAATTGTGGAATCTCGCCTGAAGAAGATTAGACAATGGTAAAATTCAACCAAAAGGCGGGACCTATGTCAGAGCACTCTTTGGTTATAAAAGGGTGTTTCGGGTCGAGTTAGTCACATTCTTTTGGCGAACGGTGACACGGACGGGCTGTCCATAGGATTATAGCGGCAGTGGATTGCATCATCGGATTAGGCCGATGCCATGATTCACGCGAGTGGCATCGGCTTGCCGTCCCCCCGGCGGTGGCAGCGACAGTAACAGCGGCGGTGGAAACCGTTGGTAGCAGCGACGGTGGCAACGGCTTTGGCAGTGGGCAGCTGCAGTTCCTCGTTTAGTTCGGCTACCCATCGATCTGGGTTGGACCCCACCAGTGGTAATCCAATTCAGATATCGTTGGGTCAATACAGCCAGAAATTTTACGAGACCAGCACCTGCAAGTGGTCTAGGAAGCTAACGCCATCCAGCGTGTTTGTATATATAGCGTATGTGCATATCTATAGCGTGTGCGGAAAGCTTTAGGCGCTATACACACTGCTTCAGTGCCGGGACCGGGTCAAATTCGTGCCGGACAGTCGGATCTCAGCCAGAGCACGGTTCAAACACGGAGGCAGTGTGAATACATTAAAATCCCGGAGAGAACACGGACCCGGCCCCGAAGCAGGGTAAGGAACGCTTTAGCGTGTGTTGATAGCTGTAGCATGTGTGATATTTGATTTGTGAGATGTGTGTGTATGATATGGTATGATATGGTATGATGTGTGTTTGTGTGTGTATGATATGTGTGTGTGTATGATATGTGTGTGTATGATATGTGAGTGTGTATGATATGTGTGTGTGCATGATATGTGTGTGTATGATATGGTATGATGTGTGTGTATGATATGGTATGATGTGTGTGTATGATATGGTATGATGTGTGTGTTTGTCTGTATGATATGGTATGGTATGCTGTGTGTGTGTCTGTATGATATGGCATGATGTGTGTGTGTGTCTGTATGATCTGGCATGATGTGTGTGTCTGTATGATCTGGCATGATGTGTGTGTGTGTCTGTATGATATGGTATGATATGTGTGTGTGTCTGTATGATATGGTATGATGTGTGTGTGTCTATGATATGGTATAGTTTGTGCGTGTGAGCTGTGTATGGCTTTTAACTCGGCACAATGCTGAATCCGGTTCACGAAATTCACAACCCTTCATTAGTAGACATTATAACGCATTTCCCAAGTAAAAATATTGGTTTTATCCAAGTTTTATAGGGCTCAATATAACCAAAAAAGTGCTATAAAACTTAGATAAAACCAGTTGTGTTACTAGGGTAATGAAACATTCAATGCATTTGTAAATAGTGTACGTAGTTCTACGTCATTTATGCGGTAGTGTCTTGGATACAACCTCCTACTATT
Organism: Wyeomyia smithii; assembly: GCF_029784165.1. Taxonomy (NCBI): domain Eukaryota; kingdom Metazoa; phylum Arthropoda; class Insecta; order Diptera; family Culicidae; genus Wyeomyia; species Wyeomyia smithii. Next base: position 100,040,421 of record NC_073694.1, read on the forward strand.
TTTCTGTCTGAAAATCTATTGTTTGGCTCGTGAATATACGTTTAATCGCTTGCCTGAATCTGTCTCCTTTCTGAAATATCAAAAGCCGTGAGTAATCTTGTGATTTTGACTACTTTTTCGGTGGAATATGAAAATGTTCCACTGGAAGTAAAGCCGCCCACTATACATGGGGTAAAACCGCCACGTATACAACTGTTAGTTGTTCTACTTCAAAACCCAAACGCCTCAACACTATAAAGGTAATTTTTACAGGATCAGTGAAGCAATTTCAAGCCACATAAGACAACGAGGTAAATCGACCATTTTCGATTTGGTTGAAGCTTTTCTAGTAATATTTTTTCAACAAGACTATTTTTTGAAAAAAAGTAAACTTGTGTAAAAATGGTAATCATGAACAAAAATAACTTTAGAGCCAGAACGGTTTGTTAGACCGGTATGACATCTTCGGAAGAGTTGAAAATAGTAGTTTTTTACTTCCGAAAAAAATATATATTGTAAAAAATATTAAAGAAAAGACAAAAAAATAGGATTAAAAATATTTTTTTAAAAATTTATTAAAAAAACATGTTTTGCCTGTAAAATCTACAAAAGGCAAGTTAAAATTTAATGGTTGTTGGATCATGGAGTAATAGAAATTTTACTAGCTCAGATTTTATAAAGAAATTTTTTTGGGCAGTTTGTTTGATAAGTATAGAGTTGGTTATTTTGTTCTTCAAAAAAAAAAAACAAAAAAATTAACAACTATTATTACTTTATACAAAATGAGTCTTCGAAAAAATCATACAGACAGGTTTAATGAGTTTTTATTTTCAGCTTAAAGACATGTATATTATAAATTGAATATCTTGAAAAACCCCAATTCTGAAAAATCTATTTATTTTGAAAACCCTTAAAAAGGGACCTAAACATTGGTTTGAACTTGGATAATAAAAAAATAAAAAAAGTTAAAACTTAGAAAAAAAAATTTGTTCAGATTTTTCACAGTGTATATTTAAAAAAAAATACCATCTATAACTTTTTCAGAGACAACAATTTTCAATAACAATAAAACTTCAATTAGCAGCCGTAGCGTCTATATGATATAGATGCGTTGTTCGGCGCTGTATAAAAACGGAACTGCTACAGACACCACTTTAAAATTCTTAGAGTCGATCTCCAGTTTACAAAAAAAAAAAAGCCGGAAATGACCGAATACCACCCAACATGGGTACTTTTGGGATCGAGAAAATGCCCAGAGACCTGAAATAAACCCTAGATACTATTTTTAAATCCAAGATTGTGTCTCCCGAAAATGACCAAACACCATCCAAAATGGGCATTCCTGTAATCGAGATGATGCACATAGACCAAAAATCGTCCACAGACGCCATTTTGAAATTCGAGGTTGTAACATTCGGTTGCTGGAAAATAGCTAAAAATAGTCATTCTATAGACCAAAGACCGGAACTCAAATCCTGGCGCTATTTGGAAATACAAGATGGTAACCGGAAGTTACCGAAAATGGCCAAATATAGGCAAACAACATTACGAGATAATACCTCATTCAAATTAAAATTAATTACTCGTACGGATACTATTGATTTAGCTGAACCTGAAATACAGACCCCAACATTTATTTTACTAGGCCTTTTGAAGTTTATTTTATAATATTAGATAAAGTTATTTACCACCCAACATAAACCTGTTTTATTTGTAAAACAAAAACATTTCTTAAATTATCTTGAATCGGAAAAATCGATTTCTATTTGTTTACATTTGGCATCTTAATCCTTTTTCACGTGCTGCTTGTTGCTGAATGTATCCCTGGCCAAACAAATATGCCAGAATTTCCGAAAAATTCTTTTATAAATGAAAACAAATAATGGTTTTTATCACGTAAAGGTTTGGTTTTCAATGTGTTTTTTATAAATGCATGTAAAGAAATGTAACTTTAAACGCGTGTTTTCACTGCATGGTAATGTTTTTATATGTTTGAAATTATGGCACATTTGAGAGATATATAATTGTTGTCATAGGCTAAGAGGCGTAGCAACGCGGGCCGGGTATTAGCTAGTTAATCGATAAAAAACAGGATAAATTAAAAGCATGTAAAGACATTTTTACTTATCCGTTGAGATATCCAATTTTGCCGTCGGATCACTAGCACTAGATCACCTAAAGCACTCGATTTCACACAAAAAAGCTTTTTAATTAGAACACTAGAGGTAAACAAGTTACCATGCTCACCGTCATCAATCCTTGATCCTTATGGTAGCGACCATTTGCCTATTCCAATTTCAGTTGATAACGGGTTTATTCGCACGCGACCAAGATATTCCGTATGACCTCACACGGAATGTCGATTGGAAGTTATACGAGGCAATGGTTTCAAAATCAGTCGAGTCGATTCAACATCACCCACCACTTGAAGAATACTACCTCCTCGTGGGCTTGATTTTCGACGCCGCGTTGCAAGCCCAAACGAAGAAATATCCCGGCGTGACGATCAAAGATCGGCCTCCTACTCCGTAATGGGACAAAGAGTGCTCCGATGTCTACACGGAAAAATCCGACGCGTTTAAAGCCATCTTTCGGGTGAAAGGTAAACCCGACGACTTTAAGCGGTATTGGGAGCTTGTGACCAAGTTTAAAAGCTTGATCCAAGCAAAGAAACGCGGATATTGGCGTCGGTTCGTAAACGAAACGTCGAAGGAGACATCTATGAGCACTCTTTGGAACACAGCTCGAAGAATGCGAAATCGTATAACGGTCAGAAAGCGAGGAGTCTTCAAGTCGGTGGATATTTGATTTTGCCAGGAAAGTATGTACGGACTCTGTTTCTGCGCATAATTTTGTCCGTGATACGTCTCCGGGCCACGACGTGATAGATACACGTTTTACGATGGTAGAATTTTCAGTTGCTCTTCTGTCCTGTAACAATAACGCGCCTGGGTTGGATAAAATCAAATTCAACTTGTTGAAGAATCTACCCGGCACTGCCAAAAGGCGCTTATTGAATTTATTCAATAAGTTCCTGGAGCAAAATATTGTACCGCAAGATTAGATGCAAGTGAAGGTGATCGCCATCCAAAAACAGGGAGAACCAGTTTCTGATCACAACTCTCATAGGCCGATTGCAATGTTATCCTGTATTCGGAAATTGATGGAGAAAATGATACTCCGTTGTTTAGACCATTGAGTCGAATCAAATGGTCTACTATCAGATACTCAATTTGGCTTCCGCCTTGCCAAAGGAACGAATGATTGTCTTGCGTTGCTTTCTACAGATATTCAGCTAGCAGTGCGTCTTGAACTGTCCTACAGATCAGACCTGTTTTCGGTTGCTTGTGGACTGGTCTTTGATTGCCTATAGCTTCAAAGTTTGTGTTTTGCCAGTGTGTCTTTTAAAGACTACCTGAAAGTTATTTTCCATCAGTCTTTCTCAAGACTTTCTACTTTCGAATTTAACATTTGTTTTAACTTTTTTCGTATCACCTGAAATGGCTGGACGAAAAAGAAACCACGCAACGCTGCGGGGAGGAAAAGAGAGGCATCTCTTTCTGACACTTCGAGTGTCTGTAGTGACAATCCTTTTGATATTTAGCCTGAGCAAGAAGCTGGTGAAATGGAAGTTATTAGTAATGAAACTATACAAAATGTAAAATCTTTAAAAAAGGAAAAAGTTCCGCCTATTGTGGTAACTATTTCTTCTGAATTCAATATTTTCAAAAAGGAACTTTCAACGTTCGTTTCTGACGTTAAAGTTACCTGTCAAATTGGTCGTAGAGACGAATGCCGCTTATTAGCCGACTCTATTAAGGGTCGTAATCGTCTTATTCAGTATTTAACTAAAAAGATGTATAATTTTTTTACATATGATAATAAGAGCGCCAAGCCATTCAAGGTCGTATTGAAAGGTCTCACCAACGATCAAACCGTTGATGAGATCAAACTTACTTTAACAGAATTACTTGGCATAGCCCCTACCCAAGTAATTCTAATGAAACAAAAATCACGAGGCGAGAACAGTCAGCGAACTGGAATTTCCCTTGTTAATTATTTAATTCATTTTAACCGCAGTGGGGTTAATAACTTAAATTTTTTTGAAAAAGCACATGCTTTATATAACGTGCGTGTAAAGTGGTAAGTTTATAGGAAGTTTGGCGGAGGTGAAAAGCATATCACCCAATGCCGTATTTGCCAACATTATGGCCATGGTTCAAAGTTCTGTAACATGGACCATAAATGCCTCATTTGCGGAGACTCTTCTCACGAAAAGGACACATGTCCTGTAAAAGAGAGTAAAAATTTTCGCTGTGCGAATTGTAACGGCAACCATATATCACATTTTTTACCAATGCCCAGTCCGTTTAGCAATTGTTAAGGCAAGGCAACGTTAAAGTTACAAATATCAATTTCCCAATCAAAACAAACTTCAAAACAAAATTCTCCAAGCGTATCAGTACCACCCACTTCTTCTACTCCTTTGCATACTCGTTTAACATATGCACAGGTTACAGGTAGTTCGAACATTCTACCGCCTAATGTTGGTAGTTCGAAAATGACCGTTAATATGTGTCAGCAAAACACGGTGGAAAATAAATGTACACCTATTACCCCAGCTAATATTGCTACCGAAATTTTTTTTTAGGCCTGGGGCCTATTACGGCAGGTAAACTTTCTTTCCTGCAACAGGCAATGTTCGATATCATGAACGCCATGTTGCAGGCGAAATCAATGCTTGAAGCCATCAAAATAGGTACAAATTCTACAATTAAAATTGTTTCTAATTTAAAATTTAGCAATGATTTTGAATAAACCGATCAAAATTTAGAATTGGAATGCTCGCTCATTGAAGGCCAATGAGAATAAGCTTTTTAATTTTTGAACAGTAGGTAAATAATGTGCATATTGCAATTATTACTGAAACATTTTTGAAACCTAACATCTAATTAAAATATGATCCTAATTACGTGGTTCATAGATATGATAGGATTCAGGGTTCCGGCGGTGGAGTTGCAATTGTTATTCATCGCCGAATCAAACATCGTGCTCTTTCCCATCTTGAGACGAAAGTTATTGAAACTTTGGGAATTGAAGTTCAAACTGAACTTGGGATTTTATTTATTGCCGCAGCATATTTACCATTCCAATGCACACGCGAGCACAAAAATTATTTTAAAGGTGATTTACAAAAACTCACCAGAAATCGTTCGAAATTTTTTTTATAATCGGCGATTTTAACGCTAAACATCGATCATGGAATAATTCTCAAAGTAATACCAATGGCAAAATTTTATTCAATGATTGTTCTTTAGGATACTATTCTATTTTGTCTCCGAATAGTCCTACATGCTTTTCTTCTGTAAGAAACCCATCAACAATTGATTTGGTGCTAACAGATCAAAGTCATGTATGTAGTGATTTGATCACACATGCTGACTTTGATTCTGACCATCTTCCAATAACTTTTTCTTTATCACATGAATCAGTTTTAAACCCTATGAGCTCTGTTTTCAATTATAACAAGGCTAATTGGGAAAAATACAAAACTCATATTGAGAGAAATTTCAATAATAAGCTTGATTTGCAAAACGAAGTGAATATTGATTCCGCTCTGGAAGCATTAAAATGTGCAATTGTTGATGCCAAGAATTATTCTGTTCCAATGGCTCAAGTGAAATTTGATTCACCAATAATTGACGAAAATCTTCAACTTCTAATTCGTTTGAAAAATGTCCGCAGACGTCAACATCAACGTTCTCGTGACCCTGTTTTTAAAAATATTTATAAAGATTTACAGCAAGAGATTAAACATAGATTTACTCTTCCGATAAATCAAAATTTTGAGATTAAACTTGAAAAACTGAATCCATATTCAAAACCCTTTTGGAAGCTGTCGAAGATTCTTAAGAAACCTTCAAAGCCTATTCCAGTTTTAAAAGATGGTGAACGTTTTCTTGTATCCAATGAACAAAAGGCTCAAAGTCTTGCTCAGCAGTTTGAGAGTGTTCATAACTCAAATTTGAACTTTAAGAGTCCAATAAAAATGAAGTCACACGTCAATTTGATTTAATTTCTTCCCAGAATTTTTTACCTGCAGTAACAATTGAAACTAACTTGAATGAGATTAAATCAATTATTAAAAATTTCAAAAATATGAAAGCAGCTGGTGACGATGGAATCTTTAATATATTAATCAAACATCTCCCTGAGAGCACAATGGATTTTTTAGTGAAAATTTTCAATTGCTGCTTCAAAATTGCATATTTTCCCAAATTATGGAAATATGCAAAAATTACTCCATTTTTAAAACCGGATAAGAATCCAGCTGAAGTTTCAAGTTATCGACAATTCAGTTTGCTTTCTTCAATAAGTAAACTGTTTGAGAGAATTTTTCTTAACAGAATGATGTCACACTTCAACGAAAATTCAATTTTTGCAAATGAACAGTTTGGATTTCGCCATGGGCATTCCACTACTCATCAATTGCTCAGAGTTACTAATATGATACGAGCTAACAAATCTGAAGGTTATTCCACTGGAGCTGCTCTTTTAGACATAGAAAAAGCATTCGACATTTGGCATAAAGGTTTGATTGCGAAATTGCAAACTTTTAATTTTCCAATTTTACTGTTCAAAATTTTAAAAAATTATCTTACTGCTGCAGGTTGTCTATCAGAATTCAAAATCTGATAGATTTCCTGTCAGAGCAGGTCTACCTCAAGGGTTAGTCTTGGGTCCAGTCCTGTACAACATATTCATTTCAGATCTTCCTGGTTTGCTTCCAGGATGCACAAAGTCATTGTTCTGCGATGACACAAGCATTTCCATAAAAGGAAAAAGTCTTCGTGCCATATGCAGTCGATTGCAGAAAAGTTTAGATATTTTTCCTTTCTACTTGCAAAAGTGGAAAATCTCTCCCAATGCTTCTAAAACTCAAATGATAATTCTTCCACATAAGCCTAGGGCTTCTTTCCTCAAGCCAAACAATAATCACGTTGTCAAGATAAATGGGGTTATTTTGAGTTGGTCTGACAAGGTTAAGTACTTGGGACTAATTTACGATAAAAAACTTATTTTCAAAGAGCACATTGAGAGTATACAAGCCAAGTGCATCAAATATACGAGATGTTTATATCCTCTCATCAACAGGAATTCTAAACCTTTGTTTAAAGAACAAACTTTTGATTTACAAACAGATTTTTTGAACAGCAATGCTTTATGCTGTACCGATCTGGTCAAGTTGCTGTTCAACAAGGAAGAAAACGCTTCAAAGGATTCAGAATAAAATTCTAAAAATGATTTTGTAGCGTCCTCCTTGGTTTGGTACACTCGAATTACATAGACTTACTGGCGTTGAACCATTAGAAGCTATGTCAAATAAAATTATTAATAATTTTCGACAAAAATCGTTGCAATGTTCAATTGCTACGATAAGCACTCTTTATAGCCAATAAGTTAGCAATTAAGTTAGTTATATGTTTACTTCCCCCTTCCTGACAAGTAGGTTTAAATCCCTACGAACGATAAGTCCTAATTACGGAAGCAAACAAATCCTAACAATTAAAATTTCAAATTTCTAACCGTGTTGAGAAGTCACCATTTGTGATTGGACACACATACTCATTACTTACTAATATTTATCATAAATACTTAAGCTACTAACAAATCCCCCCCTTTAAAAAAAAGATATTCAGCTAGCCTATGCTCGCAAAGAACAAATGGCATCTTTGTTCCTGGACATTAAGGGGGCTTTTGATTCTTTTTTTGATTGTGACTAAGACTGCGGGTGACTTTAAATTAATACGCGGTTAGTACTGAGAAATAAGTTTTATTTTAGCGATTAGGTTTAGCCAATCTCTCACATTTATTGCCAGTATGTTTCAACGACCTGCGTTATCTTTCGCTACTAAAACCGAACTGCCACTGCTCTCGTATTGAACGCGATATGATGGGTCAGTGGTGAATACAATTGGGATCACGATCGTCGTGTGATCGTGTCATGCCTACACAAATGCAATTTTTGATTACCGATCTCGTATTGAACGATGAGGGGCAAGCTTAGGAAAATGACTGGAGAGCGACAATATACTGACGACTTTTCTCTCTTTTCACTCTAACAGCCTCATGCATGAGCTATTCATGAGAGCTCACATACAGCTACAGCTTACACAAGGCAAAGAAACTGTCTTGTGTTGCGTACGACAGCTCATTCTTGCGCATGTATTTTGTTCGTTCGGACATGACAGCCTAGTTTGCTCATTTTGAGGATGTCCTGTTCCTGTTGACAGCCTGCTGATCGGCTGCGGCTGTCGTCGACTTGCATTTTTTCGTTTCTCCTTTTTCACAGGCCGGTGGCATATTGAAAACAAAGCAAACCGTTTCCATTGTTGATATTATTCCCCACGTAAGAAAAAACGTGCTTCGCACCATCTCTCTTTCATTCTTTCATCGGCCTTGCTGTCGTGATCATAATCACCTGACATCCCGCTCGGATTCGTGTTGAAGGATGTCGGAAGATTACAGGCTGTCATTCGCGACAGCTTGGAAATACCAACACACATATGAAGATGAGAAATAACAGTCCGTATGGAGTTGCATGTGTGCTGTCGTCAGTTGCTACGAACTGTTTACCGAACGTGTGGGGAGCAGAGAGAGCTGTGCAATACAATGAGAGCGGGATCAGTTGAAAATTTGCTGACATTGTCTTGCAGTCATTTTCAAAACACTGATGAGGGGAAATGATCGCTACTGTGTATCACATCTTAAGAATGCTTAAATAATCGGTCTTATTTTTGATTGTGAACATACAAGCCGCCTTGAAATTATTAAATTTCAAATATTTAACTATCCTATTCAGCAAAAAGTTTACTAACTAACTGTTATTTTTCTGTTGCAATTCGCTATCTGATTTGCTTATGACAAATAAATGTCCCCTTTCGGTTGGACATAGTGCTTGAAAATATTTTGGGTGGACTGTATATTTCCCAGTCAACCACAAATCGTATATCAATGTATGAAAACTATCGCAGATGTAGCTCAACGAAGTCGAAATCGTATAACACGCTTTTTATCATGCGCAGAAATTCATCTTTAATTGTATATCATGGTGGGGTCTTACCGATTTACGATTGTAGGCTTAGAGTTGTAAGACAGTGTGAAACAAATCACTTTCTATCGCATATAATCGTATATAAACACTTATATCAATGAATTGCATACCATTATCAGGGTTGTTACAGAAACCTTAATTTTGAATCCGCAAAATCCGCGCCATGGATTTTTGGATCCGCGCCGTGAAAACTAAATCCGCGCCAAAAAAAAACTAGGGTAAGAACCCCAAAAATCGCCACCCCCCCCATTTTTCGCCAATCAGTGAATTTTGTTAAATTTAAACTTGATGTAGTTACGGCTCATGATTATATTTAATACCTTTAAAAATTGGCAATGTTTTCTGTGCTTGAACGCACTAACAAACATATTTTATTATTACAAAATGTCTTCTAAAATTATGATCGAAATAACGTTGTCATGTAAAGAGCAAAATTTTCTGCCAAACCATAACAGATGGCAAAAAAAAACTTAGTGGAAAAGTTGGCATAAAACATTTAGTTTATAGAAAACTTTGTGAAAGTACTTTTAATTACACTGTTATTGCTTGGTTTTCATGTTCATATAATTCAAATTTCACGAAACTACTGTAATTTTATACCTAAATATAACTGGCGAAATTTGGATCCCATATTATGCGCTCGACCCTAAATTCGCCAGATTATCACAAAGCCAAAAAGGCTTTGGAGCAATGTGTTTCTGTGATCGGAACGTCAAAAATAAAAAAGTTCAAGAGTGATTTCGTCATTTTCGACAACCCAGACGAAAAAGCACTCGTTACCATCGTTCAGATTCTGAGAGAGACAATGCCAGAGGCAGTCGAAGCAATCGAGAGAAGTAACCTAGAGGGTGAAGGCAGCACAGTGGTTTTTGATGCAATGGAAATTCAAGCAGACATAACTGAGCTACCTGTAAGCGGCGTCTGTGGAACACAACATGAGGCAAATTCATCGACTGCTAAGGAATCAGTGGTTGATGCCAAAATGCCCCAAAACAGCGCCCCTGACTTACTCAATCAGGCATTAAATGATTACTTGAAGATGCCACCCACTCTTCAAAGAGAAAACAAAAGGGAATACAAGTCCAAACGGTATCACGTTTTAACATCAGATGAATTTGTTCGTGAATATTCTCAGAAGGAGGAGGAGAAGAAACGCCTCGAAGAAGAGAAGGAAGACAGGAAGCGAATTCGAGAGGAACGCAAACTCGAAAAGGATTTCAAGAAAGAGGCGCAAGCGAAGAAGAAGGAAGAAAGAGAAGCAAGAAAAAAGACAACATTGGCAAAAGTAAGACGTGTAGTTTCAAAGCAAAACTAATGTTCTTGAAAAATTTCTTTGCATCACATATTTTTGTTATCACAATACACACAAAAAATTAAAACACATGAAACGGCGTGTTCTATAAATTATCTTGTTGTGAAGTTTTATACAGATTGCCCCCTGACTGACAAAATGATCTTCTTACAATCCAGCTTAAAAAAATAAGTTCAACATAAAATAGAATATTTTCAAAACCACCATATATTGAATTCCGAGTAAGGCTGGATACTCAGCTAATGTAAAATAAAATAAATGCTTCTCATTGCTAACCAGTCAATTGCATAACATCATCAATTTGATTCTATTTTGTATGTGTTGATTTGTTTCATTTTACAGCTGTCTTATAACATTGAGGCAGCAACAGAATTTTTTCAAATAGCTCAATGATCGAGTATTATTTGCATTTCCGTCCTGTTTCGAAGGTGGCGAAAGATGGGTCTTTGGGTTGGCGAAATTAGGATTTCGGGTGGAAATTTCTATTTAACATGACTAGATAAGTTATTTTGGCTGTGATGCAACCCCAATATGTAACACAATGTTTATTGGGCAGTATACAGTAAATACTGTACATTGTCGAAGTAATACATTAAAATGTATCACGTTCAACTTGCTTGTCTTGAATAAAAGTGGCGATTTATGGGCCCGTTACCCTAATAAAAACTTATGATTCAACATGGTAAAATTAATACCATTTTTAAAATGTCATTCTGATATGTATAACGTGTTTGTATTTAGTTCAAACGCAGGACAGTTGACTTACTGCGGCCATGTTTAGGAATGATGCTGACCAAAAATGTTGTATGAAAATTCTTATATACAAATGTAGAATGCCCGTAGCACTGATTTTCTCTCTCGCGATTTTCTCTCGTTGAAAAAAGTATGATTATGACGAGTAAAATTCCGGTGAGACATAACTTAGACCTAAAAAGTGAGAATTGATTGACGAGATTTGGAAAGTGATGGATAACCATTTAAACCTGTATATTTTCGGAACATTCAAAAAGTAATTAATAATCTTCGTGAGCTGCAAATGATAGCAAATTTTACTAAAATTTGCAAAAAATCTTGTTGAAAATAATTCAAAAGGACGAAATAAGTTTTAGCTAGAAAAAAGGTTATTAATACGGTTAAATATATGTAACTCACGTAGAGCGCCAAACTCGAAAAAGTAGAAACAATCGAAAAAGTAGAAAAATCCCTCAACTCGAATTCAGGTCTAACATTCAAACATAAGTTGAATGTCATTAAAAATGTTTTCGGAAAGTCTGAACAACATCCTCTGTAGAAACATGGAATAGTCTCAAGTAAAAGTTTTTTAATGCAGGGTGACCACTCAAAATCAATATTCGATTTCCCGCTTTTTTCCCGGGTTTCCTGATGATAGGTTCTAAATTTTCTCGGTGCTTTATTTTTAAAAAATATGTGAAAAACATCAATTTTACATGTTTATATATATCCTGGCGAGAATAGTGTTATTAAAACTATGGAAAATATTTCTCCTTCAAAAAAATTTTCTTCCTTTTAACTGTTTATCGACTTTAGCGAGTACCTTCATGGAAACCTGCACAATTTGCGCCCTTTTTATATAAAAATCGTTGACAATCTTCCTTCTGCTTTTACTCTCTGTCAACCTGCTCTTGAATGCCAATGGAATGTTTGGAAAATATTAAACATCGATCGTTTTAAATTATAGCTTAGAAGTTTTGTCTTCTCATGCAAAATTTGTTCTCAAGCGAACATCGATCGGGAAGAAAAGCCTCAAAGTGACCAATGAAAAAATTCACATGGAACTGTTAACATTATTTTTTTATGGTAAATGTGTTGAAAATTCATAAAACGTTGAGGTCTGTCATCTCGAAACATTTTTTTTTTAAGTTTCGATCTTGGGACCAATTGAATGTTTGAGAAATTCTCTAAAATCCGTAAAATAAATTCAACCGACACTCTGAATAAGCAATTTGAAAAGAATATTATTTGAAACAATTGGTGTACAACGCGACTTTTCTGGGAAATCCGCATGATAAACCACGAAAATTCCGAAATTCTCATTAAAAAAGACATGAAAAGCCAAACCAAAAACTGCGTAAAAAGCAATTTTAATACATTTCTAAACGAAAGCTTGGCAGTTTTTCAGGAATTCGATAAATTTGAGCTCCTTTTTTAAAACAGTATACAACACATCCTAACGAAATCGTCTTGAAAATTCTAAGACATATCAAAAAATTGTATTGCCAAAATAGTTTTTCAATGACATCAATTTCAGATCGTTATAATTTGGAAAAAAAGAATAATAATTAAAAAATAAATAATTTTCTTTTTTAATCCAATGTATATATTTTCCAGATCTAGGAATTAGTTTGCTACAACTCGTTCATTGGCAACATTAGTAGAAGACATACAGAAGGATGATTTTCCTGATGTGAAGCCCAATTTCCCGCTTTTCCTGTCTTTTTTCCGGTGATTTGAAATTCCCGTCTTTTTCCCGCTTTTCCCGGTAGAGTGACCACCCTGATTATTAATGTACGTAAACATTTTTGTAAACAAAGCTTCGAACGACGATTTGAAGCAACTGCTAAGTAGGCGTCTCAAGGTACGTTGCTGGCCTAACAAGCCAGTTATCGAAGGCTCGAGTCTAGGCACGGGAAAGACTGTTAGTATCAGTAGGATGGTAACGCCCCGCAATTGTCCTGTACACTTAACAGTCGGCTGCGAAGTCTGTGTATAATAAACAGAAAGTCAAGTTCCGAATCGGATTGTAGCACCAAGGCTTTGCTTTGCTTTGCGTTGGTAGCTTTGTTTACTTTTTTACCTAAACAAACAGTTCGAAATTAAGAAAAAATAAAACATCAACAATATTGGATATTTGCATTTTGAACAAATTTGAGATTTTCAAATAGAGAAGTTTTTGTCAGAAAAACTTTTTTTTTTCTTAAGAGTGGGGCCCCAGAGGGTGTTTTATTGTCGAGCACATAACGGTGACGATAAAATTTTGTTTTTGTAGTACACTAAGGTCGTTTTTTACGCGGGGGATGCGTTCCAAATTTGTATGGGCCCGCGTAGAAAAAGACTTTTTTGAGTTGCAAATATTACAAAGAAAATCGTCTTAAAACGTTTAAACCTCGTTTGAATATGATAATGGCCAATCTAGAGACTAAAATTCATTATATTAAATTTTGAGTACTTACACCAAAAATTGTGATTTTTTTTGAAAACTGATATATGATCACTCGTGGCCTATAACGGAAAACGTGATTAAAATGAGGGTCGATATCTTGTACCGTTTTTGAGTAATGGAGGAGAGAAACCCGCGTAAAAAAAACCGCGCAAAAAAAAACCGCGTAAAAAGCGACCTTACTGTATCTCAATTATTTATTTTTCTCAATATTTTTAAATGGAAATTCAGACATCTTTCTCAAAGTCATTTTTTGACGACTTTTTTCTCTTGTCATTATTCAGATATATCGATTTACAAAAAAAACTTCAGTCCTCTTTTAATGTAAGTCTAGATAATTTAAAAAAAATAATATTGAAAAATAGGATGCCAACCAAAATGGTAATTTTAAGAAACCATAAACAAAATTTTCACCTGCCCGAAAAAACACCTAGTGAAAAATCGGAGCCCAAGAGGGGTTGGCTGCATGAAATTTCGGTTTTCGAAAAATTTTTGGTGTCAGATAACTTACAAATACATGAAACGTCGAGATCTGGTATTATATGAAAATAATCATGATTTTTATGATTTTTCGGATTTCTCAAGGTCTAACTTCGTTTTGCGCCACCCCATTTTGAATCCAACTGACCTGAAATTTCGCACATGGTGTTTTTCGGGCAGGTAAACATTTTGTATAGGGTATTTTTCCTAAATTTTTTGATTACTTTTTTCTCATACAAGTGATAGTAGGGTGCCACCTACTACACACCCACCATATTTCACAGACCTCTGAAAGGGTGTTGCCAGCCCTTCAGTCGATATCCTGATTTTTGGGTAATTGAAAGCAAGGTTGCAAGGCTTTCCGCAAAATCCGCGCCATAGAGTAGTAAAACGCGCCAAATCCGCAAAAAACGCAAAATCCGCAAAAAACGCGAAATCCGCGCCGACTGTAACAGCCCTGCATTATTCCTCAGTGCGTATATCGCTTCCAAAATAGCACGGATATGCTTTTTTTGCGCATCAATTGCGAGTTTGTATGATATATATGAGTGTGAATATTGGAATCAAAACATTATTATACGTATGAAAATGTTGACTGGGTTGTTGTGCTACTTCCGTGCGGAAATGCACATCGCCAATGACTGGTGAGGAACTGGTTGCTTTCTATTCGATGACAGGATCGAGTCTGCTTCACGACGAGGTAACTGCTACTTTTTCGGATTGACGTCTTGCTATCTGCTACTTCCGGATAGACGCCTGGGTAATCTACTAGTGGACTGAGGATAATCTACTGCTAGGTATATTGCATGCTGGAGGCTGCAACTAGTTGCTGATGTCGCTCTCTAGGGATGCACTGAGAAATGTGCACTAATGCTCGAGGGTGTTTTTACTCCTACTGACGTCCTTCTCGATTGGGGAATGATGGCATCACACGTTGCTGGAGCGGAGGCCTCCGCCGGTGCCCATGGCACCGATGAAGGCGACTTACGCGTCGCGTTGTAGATTACGGCTGCTTTCAAACTCATTTGCGTCTGCTACGACTGGGGCCACCGGTATGGGTAATCAATCCAATTGATGACCTGTCTTGCGGATGCCTTTACCTGAGCTGTGCGCACATTGCTCAGGAGAGTCCTACGTTTGCTGCAGCGCTGATATCATGTAAAACTAGTGAATAAAATGTGTGCGATACCAAAACCAACCGAGACCAAAACATGCTGGACGTCACAGGGTAGACTAAGTACGAGATGATTGACGGAACGGACTGGCTTTTATGATGAAATAGTGATGACTTCTTGGCGCCGATTGCCCCGGAACCCGGGAAAAGGTGGCTACGGGAGATGAACATTTCTTGAGTCTTTTGCAAAATAATATTAAACGACTACTTAACTGAAATGCGGAGGACCTCCGCTTGGAGACCTCCGCGGTGCCGCAGCACCAATGTCCCGAAGACTAACGTTCTTCTGTGTGGGACATATCGTTATCCCGAATAGGGAGGATGCAAATCTTCGAGATGCCTCTTGTGAAGACACCATCTTTAGTCCGGACGGCTACCACCCGGATGTTTCCATCTTGGCCCGAGAATATGTTGACTATTCTTCCCAACCGCCACTTCTGAGGAGGTGAATTGTCCTCTTTAACCAGGACCATGGTTCCAACCTTGATGTTGTCTCGTTGTTGAGTCCATTTAGTTCTGTTGTGCAGATCAGAGAGGTATTGTGATTTCCACCTTCGCCACAGTTGTTGTACGAAGGCTTGCGTTCGTTGCCAGTGCGATGAACGATTTTCTGCTATTTCTTGCAAATCTGGCTCCGGAATTGCCGTGAGTGGTCTGCCTATCAGGAAACGATCTGGGGTTAGCACCGAAAAATCATTCGGATCATTGCTCAGTGGCGTCAACGGTCTAGAATTGAGGATGGCTAAAATTGGCTGAACAACGGTGTGTAGCTCATCGTATGTTAGTGTCTGGATTCCGATGGTTTTACGAAAATGGGCCTTGAAGGACTTAACGGCCGCCTCCAATAGTCCTCCAAAATTGGTGGATCGAGGCGGGATGAACTTGAAATCAATTCCTTCTTCTTCAGCAAACTTGCTAGTGGTGTACTGGAGTTGCTTTTCGCTAAGCTGCGACCGTAATTTTTCGAGTTCTCTGTTCGCTCCAATGAAATTGGTAGCGTTATCGCACATGATATGGGGCTTCCCACGAATCGCAACAAATCGTTTTAAGGCAGCTATAAATGCTTGTGTGGCTAAGTCTGCCACAACTTCCATGTGCACTGCCTTAGTTACTAGACAGACAAAAATGCATACGAAAGTTTTGATTGGAATTCCTTTACGACCTAGGTATTTAATTTTAAATGGGCCGCAGAAATCTAGTCCAACCGACGAAAAAACTGCTCCAGGTGTTACACGAACCGATGGTAAATCGGCCATTAACTGTTCGTGATTTGTTGGTTTGCTTCGGTAACAGGAGATGCAGCGATGAATTACCTGGCGAGCGAG
This sequence comes from Wyeomyia smithii, assembly GCF_029784165.1. Classification (NCBI taxonomy): domain Eukaryota; kingdom Metazoa; phylum Arthropoda; class Insecta; order Diptera; family Culicidae; genus Wyeomyia; species Wyeomyia smithii. Next base: position 100,056,984 of record NC_073694.1, read on the forward strand.
ACTGCGAGTACGAAGGGGTCAAAATTTCTCGCGTACTGTAGCTATCAACAACTGCTGCCCAGCTTGAAAATGTTTACGGTGATAGTGCTCAAGTACTAGCTTCGTTAGCGGATGTTGATGATGTAAAATTATGGGATGCCTACGGGTGTATGACTTAACCGGCCGCCAACACGAAGTATATCATCCGTCAGGCGGGGGTTTGTCGACAATATTATTGAAGACGACTTTAGTGATTTTCCCTTGGAAAGGGCCGAAATTTCTTCTGGAGAACTCTCATGCTGAGATACACTTACGAGCGCATTTTCTGCTTCATTGTATTCAATCGAGGACAAGTCACCTGTGCGTAGGTTCTCGCGATTTCTTTTTGCCGAGTTGTACATGAAGCGACGTAACCAGCCAACTAATCTGATGAGTTCTGGCAGCGACGAACGTAAGGCGAAAATTTCACAAGCCGTGATGACTCGAACGGGAAGGGCTGATGTTCTCTCCTCTAACAGTGATTTATCCAGATCAAGTTGTGTTTCTGATGAATTTGGCCAAGTAGCATGATCTTGACGCAACCACAACGGACCATTGAACCACAAAGATTGATATTGCAGCTGTACCGGTGTCATTCCTCGTGAAATAATATCCGCTGGATTCTCAACACCAGCAACGTGACTCCACACTCCATTTTTGGTGAGATGCTGTATTTCGGATACACGATTCGCTATAAAGATTTGCCATCGGGACGACAGTGAAGATAATCAACACTTCACAATCATCTGTGTCCAGAAGTAGGCGCTGGCGGGTAATTCTATGCTGCTACGCAATTTTTCATATAGATGACTAAGAAGTAAGGCTGAAGAGTGCTCTAAGCGAGGGATGAAGAGTTTTTTCTTTTTGCGAGAGAGATCTTCCAAAGGTGCATCGCGAGATTTGGAAGTAATCAAACGCACAGTGACTGAGCCATCTTCCATCTCACATCGCAGATAAAGACAAGCCCCATAGGCAGCCTCCGAAGCGTCGCGAAGACCGTGTAGCTCTACCGATTTCAAATCGTTGGTGTAGCATGTCCATCTTGCAACCGTCAGGGATTCGAGAGCTGCGATATTCCTGCGGTATTCATTCCAGAATGTTTGAAGGTTCTCTGGTAATGGATCATCCCAATCAGCCTTATGCTTCCACAACTCCTGCAAGAAAATTTTTGCCAGGACTGTGACAGGACCAATCAGGCCAAGGGAATCAAATATACGAGCCGTATCTGAAAGTACCACCCGTTTGGTGATTGTTGGCTCAGGGTTCCACTGAGGAACAACGAACAAAAAGTTGTCGAAAGCTGGTTGCCATATCAGCCCCAACGTGACGTAGACGAATCGAGTTCGAGAGTAGCTCGATCGTCCCTCAGAATCTTTGGTATAGTCGATAGGAGTTCTGTGCTGTTGGAGTTCCACTTCCTCAACGTGAAGCCTGCTGAAATCATGAGCTGGATGATTTCGGCTGCTAGTGCCTTTGCCTCTTCTAAATCATCTGTATTTGTCAGCATATCATCGACGTAAAAGTCCTTTTTGATTACCTTCGCTGCAGCTTTGTGTGTGGCTTCTCCTTCAGATGCCAACTTTTGAAGGCTTTTGGTTGCCAGATACGGCGCCGAGGCTGTCCCGTATGTAACAGTGGTTCACTGGAATGACGTGACAGGTTCGGTTGGAGAACTTCTCCATAATATGCGCTGAAGTGATTGATCAGCATCGACTTCCTTTACCATACGGTACATTTTGGCAACATCTGCCACCAATACGAATTGACGAAATCGAAACCGAAAAATGATGGAGAGTAAATCGTACAACGGGTCCTACCATGAGTCCATCGTTTAAGGATATTCCCAAAGATGTACGACAGGAAGCGTCGAATACAACCCGCAGCTTAGTTGTTGCGCTATCGGGTTTTAAGACCGCATGATGGGGCATGTAGTACGAGGGATGGTTGCTCGCTTCCTCGTGTACTTGTTGCATATGACCCATGGAGATGTATTCATTCATAAAGGTACTGTACATAATTCTCAACTCCTCGTTCGTAGCGAATCGTCTCTCCAGTCCGTAGAACCTTTTCAGTGCGATGGATTTTGAATCCCCTAACTGACTAATTACGTAGTACTTCTTGGGAAGTGTCACTACAAATTTTCCTTTACTGTCACGTACCGTCGTGCATTCATAGAGTTCTTCACAGGTCGATTCTTCTACTGAATGCGTACTCTCGATGCTGCATGATTCCACTTCCCAAAATTTCGCTAGCAGCTCCCGAAAATCATGTGTCGAACACGAGTGAGTAATGGTTCTAGGAACTTCCAGTTTACTACCAGGAATACGACCCGATACAACCCATCCGAAGACAGTCTTCTGGAGAGTGGGTCCGTCATCTGTTAGCTTCATTCGCTCATTCATCAATAAATCGTAGTAGTATTCCGCCCCAATGATGAGGTCTATCGGACTCGGTTGATGAAATTCAGGATCTGCGAGTGTTATGGTATCCGGAATCGCCAATTTCTGCAAATTCACTGCATGCAAGAGTAGTTTGGGTGTGAGCCTTGGAAGTACATGTAACTGAACAGTTTCTACGTATGATGAAATTGAGAATGATCGAGCCGCAATCGTTGCTTCGACCTTTCTTGTAGATTTGCCTACAGAACCCCCAATACCTGCTACAGATAGGTAGCTGGCACCTTCCACTAACTTCAACTTTTGAGAGAGGTTTGTGGTTATAAAGCAATACTCCGAGCAGGATTCCAAAAATGCCCTGGCTAGCTGGACATTTCCATACATGTCTGATACACGCACTATGGCGGTGGAGAGTAAAACTTGCCTTGTCGAGGCAAAGATGTTGGTATTGAAGCAGTTGGATTTGATTACTTGATCTGTGGTGTTTGGTGTATGTTGCAAATTTGTGTTGGCAAAAGGGTATGATCTTGAACAAACGGCGGTATAAAACCATTCAGTGAAAAAACGAACTTCTGAAATTATGTTCACCGTTAAATGCTTCTGCCTCAGTTTTCTCCGGTTGCATAAGCATTCACAGTTCTTGCTTCGAACCTCTGGAACGAGCCTGATCCTGGTGTAGCGGCGGCTGGAGCACTGGCTTTTTCCCTATTAATGTGATATTGCACTCGGCGTTTCACTAACAACTTCTTCCGATTTTCTTGGTGTTTATTCACACATCAACTTACACTACTTATAACTACACTCTACCTTTACACCTTTCCTTTTTTTTTTCTTCTGTGGGACTCCGTGGTTTCTCCTCACCGGCTTGATCTCTACTTCACTGACTCAATTCCAGATAGCTCCTCAACCGCGGTCCAACTTTTTCTTTTATTTTGTAAACCTAAACATAAACTTTAAACAAAACATTGTTACCGTTGCGCATAAACCTAAACATTAACTTGACACAAACCTTGCTGCTCTGCTGCGCATGACTAAGGTCAATAACTGTTTACCTAATGTGTTGTTCTTGAACTTCTTGCGACTGTGTTGCTTGTCGCAGCTTATGTAAGTAAAAGGTTAGGTCATTGAAAGAAAGCTAAACAATTGTTGAACCGAGTTCCTCTAGCTGACCAACCTACTGAGATGTTTTTTTTTTGTTTCTTTTTTTTTTTTATTTATTTATAATTTCTCTTCTACGTAATACTACAGGAATCGAAACGATACGTATCCCCATAATTATTGAGCTTGATAATGATAGTTATCAAGATGATAGCGCGGGAAGTTCTAGTGGGGTATATGATGGTACTTAAAATTCCCTATATTACACTTTAAATTTTCTACATTCCCCAACCTTACGATGATCCTCAAGCGTACTCCATTCCGTGTCTTCCTTCCGGGCTTCCCATTTCTTGCCGCCGGGCTCTCCACCGCCTTCCTGTATTCTGACTTACCATTTGGTCGATGTTCAATATTGGGTGTGGGTGGTTTAGGTGCTTCGTGCCTATATATTGGGTTTTCGTTGCATCCTGGTTTTCACGGTTGATTATAGTGACGGTGATCGGTTGCTACGTGATATGATTTAGCCCTCGCAAGTTGTTTTCGGTGACTGAAACTGTATCCTGTTGTGATCTTCTCATGCGTCATGTGTTGATTATTTTGCGAAGTTTCTGAAGTATAATTACTCCAATCTTTAGCTCCATTTCTTCCGGGTTTCTTAAACCGGCAAAGACTTGGCACTGCTGCCGAAACTCAACGCGATGTGCTGTTGGACGTATTTCATAACTTCAGAAACTTTCATACGAGTAATTACCTTGTGGTAAAGATTTTCTTGATCAATATGAAAAATGCTTATGCAAACTTTTGTGTTAAGTCACAACTTGAACATTCTATTCTCTGAGTTTAATATTTGTGTGTCGGCAAACCTCTAATATTGCAACCAGGTTCAACCATGTATTTGATTTTCCTACTATCAATCTCTGCTCGCTGACATTTCTTTCTTGATGACCACCGACCCACCACCGTCAATTGATTATCTTCCGCATGGTTCGTCTCTCGATTCGATTGTTGCTTATCTCTCGCCATCTCGTACTTCACTTGTTGCTCATCTCTCGCCATCTCGTATTTCGCTTGTTGCTCATCTCTCGCCATCTCGTACTTCGAGGATATTGAAAAATCTGATCTTTTTAGGGTTTTTTTTTGTTTTAAATTCGTTATTTCTCTTTACTATTTTTCCTAATTCTGAATCGTACATATATTTTTTTTTCGCGCTTCAAAACCTGGTTCTAGTACTTTTGCTTCTTTTTTTCCAAAACATTTGATTTGAAACTCGGTTCTAGTACTTCAGATTTTGCTTCTCTTTTTTTTTCAAAATATTTGATTTGAAACTTTTCAGACCTTTGACGTCTTGGGAAAAAAATACAAATTATATTTTTTTGGTTTTTTTTTTCTTCGAGACATAGCAATATTATATATATTTTTTTTTTTCGAGACACAGCAATATAAGCTAAATAAAATGTCGGGCATTACTTACATTCCCATGTATCATCATTTATACATACCATATCCATTAGTGTTTTTTTTTTAAGGGTTTCGCAGCGCTCGAAATTGTTGTGTCTCTTGCCCCTTTTTTGTTTCCTGGTTGTAGGTGGGTTCTGTAATTAGTCTCATAAAAAGGTTATATATTTGTAAATACATGATGTACCCCTACCACCTGATTTTGTTGATACTTTTCTTGTTACTAACTGCTATTTCATCTGATTTATCTTCCTTAGGAGCTCCTTGCGGCTCTTTGTTTATTACCTGTGCTTCTATTATGTCTCGTAGTGGGAGTATTTCATGTCCCTTAAGCTGGAAGTACAAAGTCAGCAGAACAAAGAATGATTAGCATGAAAATTTAGTGCTCATTCGATGCTCATTTAATGCCATATCGCCGAATTTAATGCTCCATCATTTCTTTGAAAAATGCATTTGTTTGCTAGCTTAAGAAAATAGCTAGCAGACAATATACGAAAATAACATTTTTAGTCACAAAAAAGATCTATAACGGTCAAAAACATTCAATGCTCATTAAATGCTCTTAAAAAAACCTGATTTTCATGATAATTTCATTGATTTTGTATAACTTGGGTGCATTTTTCATTAAATATTTTTTTTTTCAAAAATATTGTTCTGCTGGCTTAAGGAAACAGTTAGCAGAACAATGGCCAGAAACAGCATTTTCAAGCAATAAACTGTTGAAGAATGGTCATAATAATCCAATGCTCATTAAATGCTCTTGAAAAAACCTGATCTTCATGATGATTTCATTGATTTTGTATAAATTTTTCAATAATATTATAATAATATGATAATACATGAATAGCTACAATTTTTTCAAACATATTTCTCTAAAAACAATCAGAATTCTTTTGATACGATTAGATACCAATTAAATGCTTCGATATGCATTTTCAATAACATGGGTGCATTTTTCATTAATTTTTTTTTTTCAAAAATATTGTTCTGCTGGCTTAAGAAAAAAGTTAGCAGAACAATGGCCAGTAACAGCATTTTCAAGCAATAAACTGTTGAAGAATGGTCATAATAATTTAATGCTCATTAAATGAATGTAACCACCTTCCCAGTTCCCCCTTGGTCCAAGAATTTTGCCAACTGATGATCGTATTCTGACGTACAAATGCAAAAAATTCATTAAAGGCAATTGGTCTTTCATAAATATCACCGTTTGTTGCGCCCACCTTAGCCAAAGAGTCCGCTTTCTCATTACCCGGTATCGAGCAGTGAGAAGGGACCCACGCTAAGGTAATCTGAGTAGATATTTCGGATAAAGCACTCAGATGTTCCCGTATTTTCCCCAGGAAATATGGAGAGTGCTTGACATCTTTCATCGATCGGAGAGCCTCAATGGAACTGAGACTGTCCGTAAAGATTAAATAATGGTCCGTGGGCATTTTTTCGATATTCCCTAGGGTGTACTGAATTGCAGCTAATTCTACACGTAACGTAAACAGAAGCAGGATTATCGAGCTTATGGGAGACGGTTAAATTGTTATTGAAGATACCGAAGCCAGTGGACCCATCAAGAAGTGATCCGTCAGTGTAGTACATATTGTCGCAGTTGATGTTTCGATATTTATTGGAAAAAATTTTAGGGATCTGCTGCACGCGTAAATGATCCGGGATTCCACGAGTTTCTTCTATCATGGATGTATCGAAAAACACAGTAGAATCAGAAGTATTTGATAAGTCGACACGATTTGAAATATTCGAAGAAGGGTTAATATTTTGGGACATGTGATTGAAATACAATGTCATAAAACGGGTTTGAGAATTAAGTTCGATTAACCTTTCAAAATTTTCAATCACGGGACGGTTCAAGACCTCACATTTGATAAGAATACGAGAAGACAGGCTCCAGAAGCGGTTTTTCAATGGTAGTACTCCAGCTAAGATCTCCAAACTCATCGTATAGGTCGATTGCATGCAACCCAAGGCGATACGCAAACAACGATATTGTTTTCGCTCCAGTTTGATCAAATGTGTGTTTGCTGCGGAGCGGAAGCAGAAACACCCGTACTCAATAACAGACAGTATCGTTGTTTGGTAAAGCCTTATAAGGTCTCCTGGGTGGGCACCCCACCATTGTCCGGTTATTGTACGAAGAAAATTCACTCTTTGTTGACATTTTTTCATCAGATACCTCACGTGACAACCCCAGGTCCCTGTAGAGTCGAACCAGACACCAAGATATTTGTGTACCAAAACCTGAGAAATCGTTTTACCCATTAATTGTGTTTGAAGCTGAGCAGGTTCATGCTTCCTAGAAAAAACTACTATCTCAGTCTTCTCCGGAGAGAATTCGATACCTAGCTGTAAAGCCCAAGCAGACAAATTGTCCAAGGTATCTTGCAATGGTCCTTGCAAATCGGCAGCTTTGGCTCCTGTAACAGAGATTACACTGTCGTCTGCAAGTTGTCTTATCGTGCATGAACTTGCCAGACATTCGTCGATGTCATTTACATAAAAGTTGTAAAGAAGGGGGCTTAAACATGAGCCCTGGGGAAGACCCATGTAGCTGATGCGAAAAGTTGCCAAATCGCCGTGCGTAAAATGCATGTGCTTTTCGAACAACAAATTGTGCAAAAAATTGTTCAAAATTGGAGAACATCCTTGTCGGTGACGTTTACCCGAAAGAATGTCAATAGAAACGGAATCAAAAGCCCCCTTAATGTCCAAGAACGCAGACGCCATTTGTTCTTTGCGAGCATACGCCAGCTGAATATCTGTTGAAAGCAACGCAAGACAATCATTCGTCCCTTTGGCACGGCGGAAGCCAAATTGAGCATCTGATAGTAGACCATTTGATTCGACCCAATGGTCTAAACGACGGAGTATCATTTTTTCCATCAATTTCCGGATACAGGATAGCATTGCAATCGGCCTATAAGAGTTGTGATCAGAAGCTGGTTTCCCTGGTTTTTGGATGGCGATCACCTTCACTTGCCTCCAATCCTGCGGTACAATGCTTTGCTCCAGGAACTTATTGAACAAGTTCAACAAGCGCCTCTTGGCATTGCCGGGTAGATTCTTCAACAAGTTGAATTTGATTCTATCTAACCCAGGCGCGTTATTGTTACAGGACAGAAGGGCAACTGAAAATTCTGCCATCGTAAAAGGTGATTCTATCGCTGATTTTCTTGATAATTTCATTGATTTTGTATAAATTTTTCAATAATATTATAATAATATGATAATACATGAATAGCTTCAATTTCTTCAAACATATTTCTCTAAAAACAATCAGAATTCTTTTGATACGATTAGATACCAATTAAATGCTTCGATATGCATTTTCAATAGCTTGGGTGCATTTTTCATTAATTTTTTTTTTTTCAAAAATATTGTTCTGCTGGCTTAAGAAAAAAGTTAGCAGAACAATGGCCAGAAACAGCATTTTCAAGCAATAAACTGTTGAAGAATGGTCATAATAATTTAATGCTCATTAAATGAATGTAACCACCTTCCCAGTTCCCCCTTGGTCCAAGAATTTTGCCAACTGATGATCGTATTTTGACGTACAAATGCAAAAAATTCATTAAAGGCAATTGGTCTTTCATAAATATCACCGTTTGTTGCGCCCACCTTAGCCAAAGAGTCCGCTTTCTCATTACCCGGTATCGAGCAGTGAGAAGGGACCCACGCTAAGGTAATCTGAGTAGATTTTTCGGATTAAGCACTCAGATGTTCCCGTATTTTCCCCAGGAAATACGGAGAGTGCTTAACATCTTTCATCGATCGGAGAGCCTCAATGGAACTGACACTGTCCGTAAAGATGAAATAATGGTCCGTGGGCATTTTTTCGATAATCCCTAGGGTGTACTGAATTGCAGCTAATTCTGCGACGTAAACAGAAGCAGGATTATCGAGCTTATGGGAGACGGTTAAATTGTTATTGAAGATACCGAAGCCAGTGGGGGCTTAAACATGAGCCCTGGGGAAGACCCATGTAGCTAATGCGAAAAGTTGCCAAATCGCCGTGCGTAAAATACATGTGCTTTTCGGACAACAAATTGTGCAAAAAATTGTTCAAAATTGGAGAAAATCCTTGTCGGTGAAGTTTACCCGAAAGAATGTCAATAGAAACGGAATCAAAAGCCCCCTTAATGTCCAAGAACGCAGACGCCATTTGTTCTTTGCGAGCATACGCCAGCTGAATATCTGTTGAAAGCAACGCAAGACAATCTTTCGTCCCTTTGGCACGGCGGAAGCCAAATTGAGTATCTGATAGTAGACCATTTGGTTCGACCCAATGATCTAAACGACGGAGTATCATTTTTTCCATCAATTTCCGGATACAGGATAGCATTGCAATCGGCCTATAAGAGTTGTGATCAGAAGCTGGTTTCCCTGGTTTTTGGATGGCGATCACCTTCACTTGCCTCCAATCCTGCGGTACAATGTTTTGCTCCAGGAACTTATTGAACAAGTTCAACAAGCGCCTCTTGGCATTGCTGGGTAGATTCTTCAACAAGTTGAATTTGATTCTATCTAACCCAGGCGCGTTATTGTTACAGGACAGAAGGGCAACTGAAAATTCTGCCATCGTAAAAGGTGATTCTATCGCGTCGTGGCCCGGAGACGCATCGCGAACAATGTTTTGCTCAGGAACAGAGTCCGGACATACTTTCCTGGCAAAATCAAATATCCACCGACTTGAAGACTCCTCGCTTTCGTTGACCGTTACGCCATTCCGCATTCTTCGGGCTGTGTTCCAAAGAGTGCTCATCGATGTCTCCCTCGACGTCTCGTTCACGAACCGACGCCAATATCCGCGTTTCTTTGCTTTAGCCAGGCTTTTAAGCTTGGTATTAAGCTCCGAATACCGTATATAGTCGTCGGGTATACCTCCCTTCTGGAAGGCCAAAAACGCGTCGGATCTTTGCGTGTAGACATCGGAGCACTCTTTGTCCCACCACGGAGTTGGAGGCCGCTCTTTGATCGTTACGCCGGGATATTTCTTCGTTTGGGCTTGCAACGCGGCGTCGAGGATTAAGCCCGCGAGGAGGTTGTATTCTTCAAGTGGTGGGTGATGTTGAATCGACTCGACCGCTTTTGAAATCATTTCCTCGTATAACTTCCAATCGACATTCCGTGTGAGGTCATACGGAATGTCAATTGGTCGCATGCGAGTTGACCCGTTTGTAATTGAAATAAGAATAGGCAGATGGTCGCTACCGTGAGGATCGAGGATTACCTTCCATGTGCAATCCAACCGTAGCGACGTCGAACATAAGGATAGATCCAGAGCGCTTGGGCGCGCTGGAGGTTTCGGGATACGTGTCATTTCACCGTTGTTTAAAATAGTCATGTCGAAGTCATCGCAAAGGTTATAGATTAAAGAGGAGCGGTTATCATTCTAAGGGGAACCCCAAGCCACACCATGAGAGTTGAAGTCTCCCAAAATCAAACGTGGCGAGGGAAGAAGTTCTATTAAATCAAAGAGCAGCCGTCGCCCAACCTGTGCTCTGGGAGAAATATATATTGAGGCAATACAAAGCTCTTTAACTTGTATTGTCATTTGACATGCGACAACTTCGATGCCTGGAATCGAGGGGAGGTTAATACGATAGAAAGAATAGCACTTTTCAATCCCTAAAAGTACTCCTCCATATGGGGTATCTCGATCAAGGCGAATAATATTAAAATCATGGAAGTTGAGATAAATATTTGAAGTAAGCCAAGTTTCACAAAGGAAAAATGCATCGCATTTGTTTTTATTTATCAAAACTTTAAACGAATAAATTTTTGGTAAAATACTTCTACAATTCCACTGTAAGACAGAGATAGAATCCTTCATATACGCAGTTGAATTAGGCATCGAAGGATACAATCGCTGCAAGGAGGGGCCATTGGGCAGTCAACTGCTTCAAAAATGATCTAACTGTTGGGAGGAATGCTGTAAGAAAAATTTTAATTGGATCGGGTACATTGAAATTTTCAAAAATCCAGTCCACAATGTCAGAAAATTTCACTAATCCAGAGTTTGTTTCATCAACTGGATGTGCAAAAGGAACAACTGGGGTTTTAGATGTTCCTGGCAGTGCTGGGAACTCCTTCTGGGACTTTAAATTTGCAAGCCCAGGAGGAGTTTGCTTCGGTTTTTCCGCAGCACTGTTTGGTTTGTTCGTACTTTTCATTACACTTTGGGAAATCTTAGGACCTTTACGGGGAAGTTTAGGAGAAGAAACATTTTTCCTCTTCCTAGACTCCCCAGGATTGGCATAAGATGTTCCCGCTGATGAATCGTCAGAATCGGTTTCATCAGAGGACAACAGATCAAAGGGGTTCGATGTTATGGTAGAAGTGGTCACGGTCTTCTTCAGCATCTCAGCATAAGAACGCTTTGAACGCTCCTTAAGTGACCGCTTGATTTTATCTCTGCGCTGCATGTACACCGGGCATGTGGAGAGCTCATGCTGGTTTTCCCCACAGTGAATACATTTTTCAGCATTAACACTGCAAGAATCTTCCGCATGAGTCTCCCCACACTTGCTACATCGTGCCTTATTGCAGCAGTAGGCAGCTGTGTGGCCTAACTGCTTGCAATTGGTGCAATTCATAACACGGGGTACATACAATCGCACAGGCAGACGAACCCGGTCGATCGAGACGTGGCTAGGGAGTGCAGATCCGGCAAACGTAACGCGAAACGAGTCTGACGGAGTGTAAACTTTTTTACCGCCGACGAGAGACATGGACCGCAATTGCTTACAATCCAAAATCTTCGCCTGTGTTTCGGTATTTTTGAAGCAACCGGTTGCGCCTTTTAGGATACACTCGACAGACAGACTCGAATCGGTTATGACACCGTCGATCTCCACGTCTCGTGCGGGTATGTAAACGCGATACTCGCGTGTGAAGAGCTCAGAGCAAGCGATAGCATTGGCCTGTGCCAGATCACTGACCACGACACGGAGCTTGTTAGGTCGGACCTTGGAAATTTCGGTCACGGCCTTGTACCCCTTCGTCAGGTCTTTAGAAATTTGCAGTATGTTTAATCGCTTTGAATTCACTCCTGCCTTTGGACGAAAATAAACAGTATAGCTGCCCTGTTGAGATCCGTCCGGGTAAAGCCTGGGGCGAGGGGGGACTGGAGAATGAACAGGGGAGGGGGTAACAGAAGGGTCAGGGTCAAGGGTGTTCGGGGATGGTGGCACGGGAGGCGAGGGATCTTTATCCATCGCGCTAAATGTAGCGCACTAGCGCCGACAAGAACACGTACCTATTTACTTCTTCCTTCCAGCAGTGGTTGTCCGATCGTTTGAAGCTGCACCCAAAGCAGCCAGCAGCACCAGTACAGCAGCCCCAGTACAGCAGCACCAATACAGCCACCAGCAGTGAGCCAGGTGTGAGATCACTCAGCACAGCGACACGACTCGACTGTCAAATGATGGCCTTGAATTAGAAAGGTCTATTCACTGTGCACAGATCAAAACTGCAGCTGGTATTTTGCACCAATACAGCCAAAGTTGCGAGCCGGGTACAGAACGTAGCGACACAACTCACAATCTAGTTGGCCTTTAGCGCGAATAATACACTCTTTTGTTTGGCTATTCGTACACACGGACCGGATTGTAATAGAACGACCACTTTGCACGTCCGTTTCTGTCGAGTGTTCGACGCGGAATGATCGTTTATTTTTTGATTTGTTTTTTTTTTTTCGATCTTTTAAAAAAATTATTTTTCAGTGTTCAGAGCTTTTTTTATGCAATGTTGAGTGATTGTCAAGTATCGTGTACCATTTCTAATGTTGTCTTATCGGCTTTCGAATGGTTGCGTGCGATTATGACATCATAATGCCTCCATATAGTCCATTCCATTCCTGCCCATAGTGCAACTGGTGATGCACTAGCAGTAATGAAATGATCGGAGTACAACCAGATCGAACCAATCTCCAAAAACATGATTTCCAGTCATCGGTTTTCAATGTTCTAGGGATTTTTTGTACCTGGGGCTTATTACAGAAAACGAGGCGAGCGGCGAGTTACTCGCCTGACCAATTTTGATATTGCAGATGGCTGGATTTTGGACAAGTAGCTGGTCTGCGAAACTGTTCGACTCAGCTGTCACCAAACATGTTTCACTCGCATTCTCTAATACAACATTTTACTCGTCCGTCAGTGACTGGAGGTGAGGCGAGTTGCTCGCCTCGTCTTCTGTAATAGGCAATATCATTATGAACTATTTAAATGATTTCTATTCTTCATGAATGATAGATAATTCATTCTCACGTACACTAGTGTTAATACCTAACTCAATTAAAAAAAATGGCGCCTCAAAAAAAGTGCTTTGAAACATCGATTCAACAGAGATAGATCCTGCAGCTCCGATTTTTTTAGATGGATCGATCCTGGGACCGCTCAGCTGAATCGATCCTGAAGATTGATCTTTCCATGTAGATCGCCCAATCCCTTATTTCGTATCCTTTTCAATAACAATAACTTCTCTGGCTATTTTCTAACAACTGTTGGTCCCTTTTTGTGATTTGTTGGGTACTATTTGGTCACTTGTTTCATCAACTGCTTATGCTTATTAGCGGCGAATGCTTATTAGCTGAGTCAATTAAAGGCCATAAACGTCTTGTTTAGTTAGTATAAAACTGATAAGATATACAAATTTTTAACTTATGACATCAAGAACGCCAAGCCGGTCGAGGTTGTCTTGAAAGGTCTCACCAACGATCACACCGTTGATGAGATCATCATCACCGCTCAACCACCGATCATCAAACTTACCCAAACAGAATTAATTGGCATATCTAATAAAACGAAAATCACGAGACGAGAAAAGTCAGAGAGCTGGAATTTCCCTTGTTAATTATTTAATGCATTTTACCCGCACTTATCTCCCAGATAGTCTCGACGTACGATGCTGGCCTAACAAGCCAGTCGTCGTAAGTTCGAGTCTCGGTTCGGGAGAGACTGTTAGTGTCTGTAGGATCGTAGCGCTAGTCCCGCAATTATCCTGTACACTAAAACAGTCGGCTGCGAAGTCTGTGTATAGTAAACAGAATGTCAAATTCCGAATCGGAATGTAGCACCCAGGCTTTGCTTTGCTAACCGCACTGAGGTTAACAATTTGAAATTTTTGGCAAACCACATGCCATCTATAATGTTCAGGTAAAGTGGGAGTTATATAGAAAGTTTGGGGAATGAGAAAAGCCCAATTGCGAATTTGCCAACGTTATGGCCATGGTTCAAAAATCTGTAACTTTGACCAAAAATGCCTCATTTGTGGAGACTCTTCTCACAAAAAGGCTATATGTCCTGTGAAAGAGAGTAAAAATTTTCGCTGTGCGAATTGTAACGGCAACCATATGTCAATTTTTTTTTAATGCCCAGTCCGTCTAGCAATTGTTAAGGCAAGGCAAGGTAAACAAAATTCAATTTCCCAATCAAAACAAAATTCTCCAAGCTGCACCGCTGTACTGCCCATTTTTTTACTCTTTTGCATACCCGTTTAACGTATGCACAGGTAACAGGTTCGAACACTATTTCACCTAATGTAGGTAATTCGAAAATGACCGATAATATGGAAGGTAAACAAAACGCGGCAGAAGGCAAAAATACATTGAAAAAATCCATCAACAATCGATTTAGTACTAACAGATCAAAGTCATGTATGTGAGTTGATCACACATGCTGATTTCGGTTCTGACAATCTTCCAATAACTTTTTCTCAGAGGCAGTGTGATTTTGCACTCGTATCCAAGTGAGTTTTAAAACTTGCTTGCACATTTATTTACGGTTTGCACGTAAACCCTACTAACAATGCATTACACTTGAGTTAGATTTGAGTTTGAATCCTGCATAACAACAATTGCATAAAAATCGAATTGCGATGAAATTTTTCATTTGAAAGCATAAATACTATCTAAAAACAAAATTCATCGCGTCACATCATCGCCTGTATCGTTGGATACATCGTGCACTGCATGCTTTGCACGCATTTAAACTCAACCGATCAGAGTGTGCGGTGCAAAAAAACTCAGACTATCGAGAGGAAGCAGATTCAGGTTGGATTCAAATCTGGAAAAGTGTTACTCAGTTCAACTTTGCACGAGTTTATGCCATCACTGCTTTTTCTGTATCACATGAATCAGTTTTAAACCCTATGAGCTCTGTTTTTAATTATCACAAGGCTAATTAGGAAAGATATAAAACTCATATTGAGAGTAATTTCAATAATGAGCTGGATTTACAAAACGAAGTGAATATTGATTCCACTTTGGAAGCAATAAAATGTGCAATTATTGATGCCAGGAATTATTCTGTTCCAAAGGCTCACGCGAAATTTGATTCACCAATAATTGACGAAAATCTTCAACTTCTAATTCGTTTGAAAAATGTCCACAGACGTCAACATCAACGTTCTCGTGACCCTGTTTTCAAAACTATTTGTATAGATTTAATGAATGAAATTAAACATAGAGTTAGTCTTCTAAAAATCAAAATTTTGAGACTAAAGTTGAAAAATTGAAACCATATTCAAAACCCTTTTGGAAGCTGTCGAAGATTCTTAAGAAACCTTCAAAGCCTATTCCTCTTTTAAAAGACGGTGAACGTTTTCTTGTATCCAATGGCTCAAAGACTTGCTCAGTAGTTTGAGAGTGTTCGTAATTCAAATATGAATTTCGTGAGTTCAATTTCTTCTCAGAATTTTTTACCTACAGGAATAAGGGGAGTTTTTTTCGGCTTCGCAGTCTTAAGACTGCGAAGCCGAAAAAAAAACTCCCCTGAGTAAACTAACAGTCGATAAAAAGTATAGTACAGAAATAATTGAAACTAACTTGAATGAGATTAAATCAACTATTAAAAATTTAAAAAATATGGAAGCACCTGGTGACGATGGAATCTTTAACATATTATCAAACATCTCCCTGAGAACACAATAGAATTTTTAGTAAAAATTTTCAATTGCAGCTTCAAAATTGCATATTTTCCCAAATTATGGAAAAATACAAAAATAACTCCAATTTTAAAGCTGGATAAGAATCCAGCTGAGGTTTCAAGTTATCGACCAATTAGTTTGCTTTCTACGATAAGTAAACTGGTTGAGAGAATTATTCTTAACAGGACGAAAACACGCATCAATGAAAATTCAATTTTTGCAGATGAACCGTTTGGATTTCGCCATGGACATTCCACTGCTCATCAATTGCTCAGAGTTACCAATATAGTACGAGCTAAAAAATCTGAAGGATATTCCACTGGAGCTGCTCTTTTAGACATAGAAAAAGCATTCGCCAGTGTTTGATTGCAAAATTGTCAACTTTCAATTTACCAATTTTTATGATCAAAGTTTTGAAAAATTATCTAACTGATCGAACTCAACAGGTTGTCTACCAGAATTCAAAATCTGATAGATTTCCTGTCAGAGCAGGTGTGCCTCAAGGTTCAGTCGTGGGCCCAGTCCTGTACAACATGTTTACTTCAGATCTTCCTGAATCACCTCCAGGATGCACAAAGTCATTATTCTGCGATGACACAAGCATTTCCGTAAAAGGAAAAAGTCTTCGTGTCATATGCAGTCGATTGCAGAAAAGTTTAGACCAGTGGCGTCGGGTCCACCTGTGCAACATGTGCACTGCACAGGTACCCTATTCCCCAATATCCGGGTATATGCAATTATCGAAATATGATAAACTATAAAAACAAGTAAGCGTACTAGCGAAACCCTTCAATTTGAAGCATCGTATACTTTGGTTTGATTTTTTTCTTTCATTCAAGTAGAGAACTTAAATGAATGTTTGGTGCACATGTGACGAAATCAGCCAGGCGACGCGTCTGGTTTAGACATTTTTTCTTCCTAATTGCAAAAGTGGAAAATCTCTCCCAATAAGACTAGGGCTTCTTTCCGTTGTAAAGATGAATGGGGTTATTTTAAGTTGGTCTGATAAGGTTAAGTACTTGTGACTAATTTACGATAGAAAACTTATTTTCAAAGAGCACATTGAGAGTATACAAGTCAAGTGCATCAAATATACAAGATGTTTATATCCTTTCATTAACAGGAATTCTAAACTTTGTTTGAAGTACAATCTTTTGATTTACAAACAAATTTTTAGACCAGCAATGCTTTATGCTGTACCGATCTGGTCAAGTTGCTGTTCAACAAGGAAGAAAACGCTTCAAAGGATTCAGAATAAAACTTTGAAAATGATTTTGGAGCGTCCTCCATGGTTTGGTACATTCGAATAACATAGACTTACTGGTGTTGAAACATGAAGCTATGTCAAATAAAATTATTAACAATTTTCGACAAAAATCGTTGCAATCCTCAATTGCTACGATGAGCTCTCTTTATAGTCAATAAGTTTTGAATTAAGTTAGTTGTAAGTTTATATACTTTATTTGACAAGTAGGCTTAAATCCCTACGAATGATAAGTCCTAATTGAGAAAGCAAACAAATCTCAATAAATAAAATTAAATTTTTTAAATCGTATCAAAAGGATTCTGATTGTTTTCAGAGAAATATGTTTGAAAAAATTGAAGCTATTCATGTATTATCATATTATTATCAATCATTATCAAAATCAGGTTTTTTCAAGAGCATTCAATGAGCATTAAATTATTATGACCATTCTTCAACAGTTTATTGCTTGACAATTCTGTTTCTGGCCATTGTTCTGGTAACTTTTTTCTTAAGCTAGCAGAACAATATTTTTAAAAAAAATATTGATTGAAAAATGCACCCAAGTTTTTGGAACTGCTCGCATATCGAAGCATTTAATTGGTATCTAATCGTATCAAAAGAATTCTGATTGTTTTCAGAGAAAATGGGGTTATTTTAAGTTGGTCTGATAAGGTTAAGTACTTGTGACTAATTTACGATAGAAAACTTATTTTCAAAGAGCACATTGAGAGTATACAAGTCAAGTGCATCAAATATACAAGATGTTTATATCCTTTCATTAACAGGAATTCTAAACTTTGTTTGAAGTACAATCTTTTGATTTACAAACAAATTTTTAGACCAGCAATGCTTTATGCTGTACCGATCTGGTCAAGTTGCTGTTCAACAAGGAAGAAAACGCTGCAAAGGATTCAGAATAAAACTTTGAAAATGATTTTGGAGCGTCCTCCATGGTTTGGTACATTCGAATAACATAGACTTACTGGTGTTGAAACATGAAGCTATGTCAAATAAAATTATTAACAATTTTCGACAAAAATCGTTGCAATCCTCAATTGCTACGATGAGCTCTCTTTATAGTCAATAAGTTTTGAATTAAGTTAGTTGTAAGTTTATATCCTTTATTTGACAAGTAGGTTTAAATCCCTACGAATGATAAGTCCTAATTGAGAAAGCAAACAAATCTCAATAAATAAAATTAAATTTTTTAAATCGTATCAAAAGGATTCTGATTGTTTTCAGAGAAATATGTTTGAAAAAATTGAAGCTATTCATGTATTATCATATTATTATCAATCATTATCAAAATCAGGTTTTTTCAAGAGCATTCAATGAGCATTAAATTATTATGACCATTCTTCAACAGTTTATTGCTTGACAATTCTGTTTCTGGCCATTGTTCTGGTAACTTTTTTCTTAAGCTAGCAGAACAATATTTTTAAAAAAATTATTGATTGAAAAATGCACCCAAGTTTTTGGAACTGCTCGCATATCGAAGCATTTAATTGGTATCTAATCGTATCAAAAGAATTCTGATTGTTTTCAGAGAAAAATGTTTGAAAAAATTGAACTATTCATGTATAATCATATTATTATAATATTATTGAAAAATTTATACAAAATCAATGAAATCATCATGAAGATCAGGTTTTTTCAAGAGCATTTAATGAGCATTGGATTATTATGACCATTCTTCAACAGTTTATTGCTTGAAAATTCTGTTTCTGGCCATTGTTCTGCTAACTGTTTTCTTAAGCCAGCAGAACAATATTTTTGAAAAAAAAAATTAATGAAAAATGCACCCAATTTATTGAAACTGCTCGCATATTGAAGCATTCAATTGGTATCTAATCGTATCAAAAGAATTCTGATTGTTTTCAGAGAAAAATGTTTGAAAAAATTGAAGCTATTCATGTGTTATCATATTATTATAATATTATTGAAAAATTTATACAAAATCAATGAAATTATCATGAAAATCAGGTTTTTTCAAGAGCATTTAATGAGCATTAAATTATTATGACCATTCTTCAACAGTTTATTGCTTGAAAATGCTGTTTCTGGCCATTGTTCTGCTAACTTTTTTCTTTAGCTAGCCAAACAAAATTTTTGAAAAAAAAATAATTAAATGAAAAATGCACCCAAGTTATTGAAACTGCTCGCATATCGAAGCATTTAATTGGTATCTAATCGTATCAAAAGGATTCTGATTGTTTTCAGAGGATAATGTCTGAAAAAATTGAAGCTATTCATGTATTATCATATTATTATATTATTGAAAAAATTATACAAAATCAATGAAATTATCATGAAAATCAGGTTTTTTCAAGAGCATTCAATGAGTATTAAATTATTATGAACATTCTTCAACAGTTTATTGCTTGAAAATTCTGTTTCTGGTTATTGTTCTGCTAACTTTTTTCTTAAGCTAGCAGAACAATATTTTTAAAAAAATTATTGATTGAAAAATGCACCCAAGTTTTTGGAACTGCTCGCATATCGGAGTATTTAATTGGTATCTTATCGTATCAAAAGAATTCTGATTGTTTTCAGAGAAAAATGTTTGAAAAAATTGAAGCTATTCATGTATTATCATATTATTATAATATTATTGAAAAATTTATACAAAATCAATGAAATTATCATTAAAATCAGGTTTTTTCAAGAGCATTTAATGAGCATCAAATTATTATGACCATTCTAAAACAGTTTATTGCTTGAAAATTCTGTTTCTGGCCATTGTTCTGCTAACTTTTTTCTTAAGCTAGTCAAACAATATTTTTGAAAAAAAAAATATTAAATGAAAAATGCACCCAAGTTATTGAAACTGCTCGCATATCGAAGCATTTAATTGGTATCTAATCGTATCATAAGGATTCTGATTGTTTTCAGAGGATAATGTCTGAAAAAATTGAACTATTCATGTATTATCATATTATTATAATATTATTGAAAAATTTATACAAAATCAATGAAATCATCATGAAGATCAGGTTTTTTCAAGAGCATTTAATGAGCATTAAATTATTATGACCATTCTTCAACAGTTTATTGCTTGAAAATTCTGTTTCTGGCCATTGTTCTGCTAACTGTTTTCTTAAGCCAGCAGAACAATATTTTTGAAAAAAAAAAATTAATGAAAAATGCACCCAATTTATTGAAACTGCTCGCATATCGAAGCATTTAATTGGTATCTAATCGTATCAAAAGAATTCTGATTGTTTTCAGAGAAAAATGTTTGAAAAAATTGAAGCTATTCATGTATTATCATATTATTATAATATTATTGAAAAATTTATACAAAATCAATGAAATCATCATGAAGATCAGGTTTTTTCAAGAGCATTTAATGAGCATTAAATTATTATGACCATTCTTCAACAGTTTATTGCTTGAAAATGCTGTTTCTGGCCATTGTTCTGCTAACTTTTTTCTTAAGCTAGCAGAACAATATTTTTAAAAAAATTATTGATTGAAAAATGCACCCAAGTTTTTGGAACTGTTCGCATATCGAAGTATTTAATTGGTATCTTATCGTATCAAAAGAATTCTGATTGTTTTCAGAGAAAAATGTTTGAAAAAATTGAAGCTATTCATGTATTATCATATTATTATAATATTATTGAAAAATTTATACAAAATCAATGAAATCATCATGAAGATCAGGTTTTTTCAAGAGCATTTAATGAGCATTAAATTATTATGACCATTCTTCAACAGTTTATTGCTTGAAAATGCTGTTTCTGGCCATTGTTCTGTTAACTTTTTTCTTAAGCTAGCAGAACAATATTTTTAAAAAAATTATTGATTGAAAAATGCACCCAAGTTTTTGGAACTGTTCGCATATCGAAGTATTTAATTGGTATCTTATCGTATCAAAAGAATTCTGATTGTTTTCAGAGAAAAATGTTTGAAAAAATTGAAGCTATTCATGTATTATCATATTATTATAATATTATTGAAAAATTTATACAAAATCAATGAAATCATCATGAAGATCAGGTTTTTTCAAGAGCATTTAATGAGCATTAAATTATTATGACCATTCTTCAACAGTTTATTGCTTGAAAATTCTGTTTCTGGCCATTGTTCTGCTAACTTTTTTCTTAAGCTAGTCAAACAATATTTTTGAAAAAAAATTATTAAATGAAAAATGCACCCAAGTTATTGAAACTGCTCGCATATCGAAGCATTTAATTGGTATCTAATCGTATCATAAGGATTCTGATGGTTTTCAGAGGATAATAACATAGACTTACTGGTGTTGAAACATGAAGCTATGTCAAATAAAATTATTAACAATTTTCGACAAAAATCGTTGCAATCCTCAATTGCTACGATGAGCTCTCTTTATAGTCAATAAGTTTTGAATTAAGTTAGTTGTAAGTTTATATCCTTTATTTGACAAGTAGGTTTAAATCCCTACGAATGATAAGTCCTAATTGAGAAAGCAAACAAATCTCAATAAATAAAATTAAATTTTTTAAATCGTATCAAAAGGATTCTGATTGTTTTCAGAGAAATATGTTTGAAAAAATTGAAGCTATTCATGTATTATCATATTATTATCAATCATTATCAAAATCAGGTTTTTTCAAGAGCATTCAATGAGCATTAAATTATTATGACCATTCTTCAACAGTTTATTGCTTGACAATTCTGTTTCTGGCCATTGTTCTGGTAACTTTTTTCTTAAGCTAGCAGAACAATATTTTTAAAAAAATTATTGATTGAAAAATGCACCCAAGTTTTTGGAACTGCTCGCATATCGAAGCATTTAATTGGTATCTAATCGTATCAAAAGAATTCTGATTGTTTTCAGAGAAAAATGTTTGAAAAAATTGAACTATTCATGTATAATCATATTATTATAATATTATTGAAAAATTTATACAAAATCAATGAAATCATCATGAAGATCAGGTTTTTTCAAGAGCATTTAATGAGCATTGGATTATTATGACCATTCTTCAACAGTTTATTGCTTGAAAATTCTGTTTCTGGCCATTGTTCTGCTAACTGTTTTCTTAAGCCAGCAGAACAATATTTTTGAAAAAAAAAATTAATGAAAAATGCACCCAATTTATTGAAACTGCTCGCATATTGAAGCATTCAATTGGTATCTAATCGTATCAAAAGGATTCTGATTGTTTTAAGAGAAAAATGTTTGAAAAAATTGAAGCTATTCATGTGTTATCATATTATTATAATATTATTGAAAAATTTATACAAAATCAATGAAATTATCATGAAAATCAGGTTTTTTCAAGAGCATTTAATGAGCATTAAATTATTATGACCATTCTTCAACAGTTTATTGCTTGAAAATGCTGTTTCTGGCCATTGTTCTGCTAACTTTTTTCTTTAGCTAGCCAAACAAAATTTTTGAAAAAAAAATAATTAAATGAAAAATGCACCCAAGTTATTGAAACTGCTCGCATATCGAAGCATTTAATTGGTATCTAATCGTATCAAAAGGATTCTGATTGTTTTCAGAGGATAATGTCTGAAAAAATTGAAGCTATTCATGTATTATCATATTATTATATTATTGAAAAAATTATACAAAATCAATGAAATTATCATGAAAATCAGGTTTTTTCAAGAGCATTCAATGAGTATTAAATTATTATGAACATTCTTCAACAGTTTATTGCTTGAAAATTCTGTTTCTGGTTATTGTTCTGCTAACTTTTTTCTTAAGCTAGCAGAACAATATTTTTAAAAAAATTATTGATTGAAAAATGCACCCAAGTTTTTGGAACTGCTCGCATATCGGAGTATTTAATTGGTATCTTATCGTATCAAAAGAATTCTGATTGTTTTCAGAGAAAAATGTTTGAAAAAATTGAAGCTATTCATGTATTATCATATTATTATCATATTATTGAAAAATTTATACAAAATCAACGAAATTATCATTAAAATCAGGTTTTTTCAAGAGCATTTAATGAGCATCAAATTATTATGACCATTCTAAAACAGTTTATTGCTTGAAAATTCTGTTTCTGGCCATTGTTCTGCTAACTTTTTTCTTAAGCTAGTCAAACAATATTTTTGAAAAAAAAAATATTAAATGAAAAATGCACCCAAGTTATTGAAACTGCTCGCATATCGAAGCATTTAATTGGTATCTAATCGTATCATAAGGATTCTGATTGTTTTCAGAGGATAATGTCTGAAAAAATTGAACTATTCATGTATTATCATATTATTATAATATTATTGAAAAATTTATACAAAATCAATGAAATCATCATGAAATCAGGTTTTTTCAAGAGCATTTAATGAGCATTAAATTATTATGACCATTCTTCAACAGTTTATTGCTTGAAAATTCTGTTTCTGGCCATTGTTCTGCTAACTGTTTTCTTAAGCCAGCAGAACAATATTTTTGAAAAAAAAAATTAATGAAAAATGCACCCAATTTATTGAAACTGCTCGCATATCGAAGCATTTAATTGGTATCTAATCGTATCAAAAGAATTCTGATTGTTTTCAGAGAAAAATGTTTGAAAAAATTGAAGCTATTCATGTATTATCATATTATTATAATATTATTGAAAAATTTATACAAAATCAATGAAATCATCATGAAGATCAGGTTTTTTCAAGAGCATTTAATGAGCATTAAATTATTATGACCATTCTTCAACAGTTTATTGCTTGAAAATGCTGTTTCTGGCCATTGTTCTGCTAACTTTTTTCTTAAGCTAGCAGAACAATATTTTTAAAAAAATTATTGATTGAAAAATGCACCAAAGTTTTTGGAACTGTTCGCATATCGAAGTATTTAATTGGTATCTTATCGTATCAAAAGAATTCTGATTGTTTTCAGAGAAAAATGTTTGAAAAAATTGAAGCTATTCATGTATTATCATATTATTATAATATTATTGAAAAATTTATACAAAATCAATGAAATCATCATGAAGATCAGGTTTTTTCAAGAGCATTTAATGAGCATTAAATTATTATGACCATTCTTCAACAGTTTATTGCTTGAAAATGCTGTTTCTGGCCATTGTTCTGTTAACTTTTTTCTTAAGCTAGCAGAGCAATATTTTTAAAAAAATTATTGATTGAAAAATGCACCCAAGTTTTTGGAACTGTTCGCATATCGAAGTATTTAATTGGTATCTTATCGTATCAAAAGAATTCTGATTGTTTTCAGAGAAAAATGTTTGAAAAAATTGAAGCTATTCATGTATTATCATATTATTATAATATTATTGAAAAATTTATACAAAATCAATGAAATCATCATGAAGATCAGGTTTTTTCAAGAGCATTTAATGAGCATTAAATTATTATGACCATTCTTCAACAGTTTATTGCTTGAAAATTCTGTTTCTGGCCATTGTTCTGCTAACTTTTTTCTTAAGCTAGTCAAACAATATTTTTGAAAAAAAATTATTAAATGAAAAATGCACCCAAGTTATTGAAACTGCTCGCATATCGAAGCATTTAATTGGTATCTAATCGTATCATAAGGATTCTGATGGTTTTCAGAGGATAATGTCTGAAAAAATTGAAGCTATTCATGCATTATCATATTATTATAATATTATTGAAAAATTTATACAAAATCAATGAAATTATCATGAAAATCAGGTTTTTTCAAGAGCATTCAATGAGCATTAAATTATTATGATCATTCTTCAACAGTTTATTGCTTGAAAATGCTGTTTCTGGCCATTGTTCTGGTAACTTTTTTCTTAAGCTAGCAGAACAATATTTTAATAAAAATTATTGATTGAAAAATGCACCCAAGTTTTTGGAACTGCTCGCATATCGAAGCATTTAATTGGTATCTAATCGTATCAAAAGAATTCTGATTGTTTTCAGAGAAAAATGTTTGAAAAAATTGAACTATTCATGTATTATCATATTATTATAATATTATTGAAAAATTTATACAAAATCAATGAAATCATCATGAAGATCAGGTTTTTTCAAGAGCATTTAATGAGCATTAAATTATTATGACCATTCTTCAACAGTTTATTGCTTGAAAATTCTGTTTCTGGCCATTGTTCTGCTAACTTTTTTCTTAAGCTAGCAGAACAATATTTTTGAAAAAATTATTGATTGAAAAATGCACCCAAGTTTTTGGAACTGCTCGCATATCGAAGTATTTAATTGGTATCTAATCGTATCAAAAGGATTCTAATTTTTTTTTTTTTTCTTCACATAACATTTATTTGACACGGCACAAATACAATTTAATGTTTAACGGCGCCAATTATATCTGATGACTTAAAAACTAAAGCAAATTTTTTATCCTCGCTGCCGACTACGAGCTGAAATTAAGTCTAACTTAAAACTAGCATGGGATTTCCAATCAGTGTTTTGTTGTTCAATGGTCGTCTGATAATCGTCGAATGGCATGTATGGATTCGTTCTGCTGAGCCACGATGTCGTGAGTTGGGACAGAGGCTCGTAGTCCTTGGGTCCTGGTTCTGTTGTGCGGGGTCTGGTTGCTGGTTTTGTGCTTAAGGTTCAAACGTGTTCTTGTCGTTTTGTTGGGTGTAGACGGAGGGGAACGGGACTAGACTGGGGCGTGGATGGATTTCAGGAAAACGTATATAAGGGACATGTAGGATAGGTCACGGCTCGCCAAGACATCACGAACAGGAACAGCCGGCTGTCTACCCTCGGCCTGCAGGGAAGCTATTAATTTAGACCTGGCGTCACGGTGTACAGGGCATGACCAAACCACATGCTCTATGTCGTGATAACCTTCACCACAGGCACAGATACCACTTTCCCCGAGCCCAACACGACGGAGGAGCGCGTCAAATCTATAGTGATTGGACATAAGCCGGGACATCACGCAAATGAAATCCCGACCTACATCCAACCCCTTGAACCACGGGTTCGTCGATACTTTGGGGATTATGGAATGTAACCACCTTCCCAATTCCCCTCTGGTCCAAGCATTTTGCCAACTGATGATCGTATTCTGACGTACAAGTGCGAAAAATTCATTAAAGGCAATTGGTCTTTCATAAATATCACCGTTTGTTGCGCCCACCTTAGCCAAAGAGTCCGCTTTCTCATTACCCGGTATCGAGCAGTGAGAAGGGACCCACGCTAAGGTAATCTGAGTAGATTTTTCGGATAAAGCACTCAGATGTTCCCGTATTTTCCCCAGGAAATACGGAGAGTGCTTAACATCTTTCATCGATCGGAGAGCCTCAATGGAACTGAGACTGTCCGTAAAGATGAAATAATGGTCCGTGGGCATTTTTTCGATAATCCCTAGGGTGTACTGAATTGCAGCTAATTCTGCGACTTAAACAGAAGCAGGATTATCGAGCTTATGGGAGACGGTTAAATTGTTATTGAAGATACCGAAGCCAGTGGACCCATCAAGAAGTGATCCGTCAGTGTAGTACATATTGTCGCAGTTGATGTTTCGATATTTATTGGAAAAAATTTTAGGGATCTGCTGCACGCGTAAATGATCCGGGATTCCACGAGTTTCTTCTATCATGGATGTATCGAAAAACACAGTAGAATCAGAAGTATTTGATAAGTCGACACGATTTGGAATATTCGAAGAAGGGTTAATATTTTGGGACATGTGATTGAAATACAATGTCATAAAACGGGTTTGAGAATTAAGTTCGATTAACCTTTCAAAATTTTCAATCACGGGACGGTTCAAGACCTCACATTTGATTAGAATACGAGAAGACAGGCTCCAGAAGCGGTTTTTCAATGGTAGTACTCCAGCTAAAACCTCCAAACTCATCGTATGGGTCGACTGCATGCAACCTAAGGCGATACGCAAACAACGATATTGTATTCGCTCCAGTTTGATCAAATGTGTGTTTGCTGCGGAGCGGAAGCAGAAACACCCGTATTCAATAACAGACAATATCGTTGTTTGGTAAAGCCTTATAAGGTCTCCTGGATGGGCTCCCCACCATTGTCCGGTTATTGTACGAAGAAAATTCACTCTTTGTTGACATTTTTTCATCAGATACCTCACGTGACAACCCCAGGTGCCTTTAGAGTCGAACCAGACACCAAGATATTTGTGTACCAAAACCTGAGAAATCGTTTTACCCATTAATTGTGTTTGAAGCTGAGCAGGTTCATGCTTCCTAGAAAAAACTACTATCTCAGTCTTCTCCGGAGAGAATTCGATACCTAGCTGTAAAGCCCAAGCAGACAAATTGTCCAAGGTATCTTGCAATGGTCCTTGCAAATCGGCAGCTTTGGCTCCTGTAACAGAGATTACACTGTCGTCTGCAAGTTGTCTTATCGTGCATGAATTTGCCAGACATTCGTCGATGTCATTTACATAAAAGTTGTAAAGAAGGGGGCTTAAACATGAGCCCTGGGGAAGACCCATGTAGCTAATGCGAAAAGTTGCCAAATCGCCATGCGTAAAATGCATGTGCTTTTCGGACAACAAGTTGTGCAAAAAATTGTTCAAAATTGGAGAAAATCCTTGTCGGTGAAGTTTACCCGAAAGAATGTCAATAGAAACGGAATCAAAAGCCCCCTTAATGTCCAAGAACGCAGACGCCATTTGTTCTTTACGAGCATACGCCAGCTGAATATCTGTTGAAAGCAACGCAAGACAATCATTCGTCCCTTTGGCACGGCGGAAGCCAAATTGAGTTTCTGATAGTAGACCATTTGATTCGACCCAGTGGTCTAAACGACGGAGTATCATTTTTTCCATCAATTTCCGGATACAGGATAGCATTGCAATCGGCCTATAAGAGTTGTGATTAGAAGCTGGTTTCCCTGGTTTTTGGATGGCGATCACCTTCACTTGCCTCCAATCCTGCGGTACAATGTTGTGCTCCAGGAACTTATTGAACAAGTTCAACAAGCGCCTCTTGGCATTGCCGGGTAGATTCTTCAACAAGTTGAATTTGATTCTATCTAATCCAGGCGCGTTATTGTTACAGGACAGGAGGGCAACTGAAAGTTCTGCCATCGTAAAAGGTGATTCTATCGCGTCGTGGCCCGGAGACGCATCGCGAACAATATTTTGCTCAGGAACAGAGTCCGGACATACTTTCCTGGCAAAATCAAATATCCACCTACTTGAAGACTCCTCGCTTTCGTTGACCGTTACGCGATTCCGCATTCTTCGGGCTGTGTTCCAAAGAGTGCTCATCGATGTCTCCCTCGACGTCTCGTTCACGAACCGACGCCAATATCCACGTTTCTTTGCTTTAGCCAAGCTTTTAAGCTTGGTATCAAGCTCCGAATACCGTAAATAGTCGCCAGGTATACCTCCCGTCTGGTAGGCCTTAAACGCGTCGGATCTTTGCGTGTAGACATCGGAGCACTCTTGGTCCCACCACGGAGTGGGAGGCCGTTCTTTGATCGTTACGCCGGGATATTTCTTCGTTTGGGCTTGCAACGCGGCGTCGAGAATCAAGCCCGCGAGGAGGTTGTATTCTTCAAGTGGTGAATGATGTTGAATCGACTCGACCGCTTTTGAAATCATTTCCTCGTATAACTTCCAATCGACATTTCGTGTGATGTCATACGGAATGTCAATTGGTCGCATGCGAGTTGACCCGTTAGTAATTGAAATAAGAATAGGCAGATGGTCGCTACCGTGAGGATCGAGGATTACCTTCCATGTGCAATCCAACCGTAGCGACGTCGAACATAAGGATAGATCCAAAGCGCTTGGGCGCGCTGGAGGTTTCGGGATACGTGTCATTTCACCGTTGTTTAAAATAGTCATGTCGAAGTCATCGCAAAGGTTATAGATTAAAGAGGAGCGGTTATCATTGTATGGGGAACCCCAAGCCACGCCATGAGAGTTGAAGTCTCCCAAAATCAAACGTGGCGAGGGAAGAAGTTCTATTAAATCAAAGAGCAGCCGTTGCCCAACCTGTGCTCTGGGGGGAATATATATTGAGGCAATACAAAGCTCTTTACCTTGTATTGTCATTTGACATGCGACAACTTCGATGCCTGGAATCGAGGGGAGGTTAATACGATAGAAAGAATAGCACTTTTTAATCCCTAAAAGTACTCCTCCATATGGGGTGTCTCGATCAAGGCGAATAATATTAAAATCATGGAAGTTGAGATCAATATTTGAAGTAAGCCAAGTTTCACAAAGGGAAAATGCATCGCATTTGTTTTTATTTATCAAAACTTTAAACGAATCAATTTTTGGTAAAATACTTCTACAATTCCACTGTAAGACAGAGATAGAATCCTTCATATACGCAGTTGAATTAGGCATCGAAGGATACAATCGCTGCAAGGAGGGGCCATTGGGCAGTCAACTGCTTCAAAAATGATCTAACT
This sequence comes from Wyeomyia smithii, assembly GCF_029784165.1. NCBI lineage: Eukaryota > Metazoa > Arthropoda > Insecta > Diptera > Culicidae > Wyeomyia > Wyeomyia smithii. The sequence continues at coordinate 100,086,435 of NC_073694.1, forward strand.
GTTGGGAGGAATGCTGTAAGAAAAATTTTAATTGGATCGGGTACATTGAAAGTTTCAAAAATCCAGTCCACAATGTCAGAAAATTTCACTAATCCAGAGTTTGTTTCATCAACTGGGAGTGTAAAAGGAGCAACTGGGGTTTTAGATGTTCCTGGCAGTGCTGGGAACTCCTTCTGGGACTTTAAATTTGCCAGCCCAGGAGGAGTTTGCTTCGGTTTTTCCGCAGCACTGTTTGGTTTGTTTGTAACCTTCATTTCACTTTGAGAAATCTTAGGACCTTTTCTGGGAAGTTTAGGAGAGGAAACACTTTTCCTCTTTCTAGACTCCCCAGGATTGGCGTAAGATGCTCCCGCTGGTGAATCGTCAGAATCGGTTTCCTCAGAGGGCAACAGATCGAAGGGGTTCGAAGTAACGGGAGAAGTGGTAACGGTCTTCTTCAGCATGTCAGCGTAGGAACGCTTTGAACGCTCTTTGAGAGACCGTTTTATTTTATCCCTGCGCTGCATGTACACCGCACATGTCGAGAGCTCATGCAGATTTTCCCCGCAGTGAATACACTTTTCAGCGTTAACACTGCAAGAATCTTCCGCATGAGACTCCCCACACTTGCCACAACGTGCCTTATTGCAGCAGTAGGCGGCTGTATGGCCTAACTGCTTGCAATTCAGGCAGTTCATGACGCGGGGCACGTAGAGCCTCACAGGGAGACGAACCCGGTGGATCGAGACGTGGCTTGGTAGTGCAGACCCGGCGAACGTAACTCGAAACGAGTCTGACGGAGTGTATACTGTTTTGCCACCGATGATCGATGCTGACCGCAATTGCTTGCAGTCGAGCACCTTTACTTCGGGACACGTTTTGTTCTTAAAGCACCCTTTGGCACTTTGTAGTATACACTCGACGGACAGACTCGAATCGGTTATGACACCGTCGATCTCCACGTCTCGTGCGGGTATGTAAACGCGATACTCGCGTGTGAAGAGCTCAGAGCAAGCTATATCGTTGGCCTCTTTCAGGTTACCGACCACGACACGGAGCTTGTTAGGCCGGACCTTGGAAATTTCGGTCACGCCCTTGTACTCCTTCGTCAGGTCTTTAGAAATCTGCAAGAGGTTCAACTTTTTCGATTTCGGTCCTGCCTTTGGCCGAAAATAAACAGTATAGCTGCCCTGGGCTCCGTCTGGGTAAAGCCTGGGGCGAGGGGGGACTGAAGAATGAACAGGGGAGGGGGTAACAGAAGGGTCAGGGTCAGAGGGGTTCGGGGATGGTGGCGCGGGAGGCGAGGGATCTACATCCATCTTAAGTCTAGCGCACTAGCGCTGATAAGAACACGTACCTTTTTATTTCTCCCTTCCAGTAAGGTTGGTTGTCCGATCGTTCGAAGTAGCAGCCGTTACAGCCAGCAGCACCAATACAGCAGCACTAAACAGCCACCAGCAGCGAGCCAGGTGTGAGATCACTCCACACAGCGATACGACTAGCTGACACTGATGGCTTCTTCTTTTTCCTCGTTTGTGTCTCGTCCACTGCTGTAGCACAATCCAGCCAGCAGCCAAATCGGCTTACGCACCAGCTGGCAGTCACGATGCGAAACAGTTGCACAAAGGAACGACCTTGAACCCGGATTTATTTCACTCGACCAGGCAAACAATGCCAACACTTGTTCACACGTCTTTTGTTTTATACTCTATCGGACCGATCACCAAACACGTCCAGTACTGATGCGTGTTCGGCACAGAATGGAAAGGATTCTAATTGTTTTCAGAGAAAAATGTTTGAAAAAATTGAAGCTATTCATGTGTTATCATATTATTATAATATTATTGAAAAATTTATACAAAATCAATGAAATTATCATGAAAATCAGGTTTTTTCAAGAGCATTTAATGAGCATTAAATTATTATGACAATTCTTCAACAGTTTATTGCTTGAAAATGCTGTTTCTGGCCATTGTTCTGCTAACTTTTTTCTTAAGCTAGCCAAACAATATTTTTGAAAAAAATTATTAAATGAAAAATGCACCCAAGTTATTGAAACTGCTCGCATGTCGAAGCATTTAATTGGTATCTAATCGTATCAAAAGGATTCTGATTGTTTTCAGAGGATAATGTCTGAAAAAATTGAAGCTATTCATGTATTATCATATTATTATATTATTGAAAAAATTATACAAAATCAATGAAATTATCATGAAAATCAGGTTTTTTCAAGAGCATTCAATGAGCATTAAATTGTTATGACCATTCTTCAACAGTTTATTGCTTGAAAATGCTGTTTCTGGCCATTGTTCTGCTAACTTTTTTCTTAAGCTAGCAGAACAATATTTTTAAAAAAAATATTGATTGAAAAATGCACCGAAGTTTTTGGAACTGTTCGCATATCGAAGTATTTAATTGGTATCTTATCGTATCAAAAGAATTCTGATTGTTTTCAGAGAAAAATGTTTGAAAAAATTGAAGCTATTCATGTATTATCATATTATTATAATATTATTGAAAAATTTATACAAAATCAATGAAATTATCATTAAAATCAGGTTTTTTCAAGAGCATTTAATGAGCATCAAATTATTATGACCATTCTTCAACAGTTTATTGCTTAAAAATTCTGTTTCTGGACATTGTTCTGGTAACTTTTCTCTTAAACTAGCAGAACAATATTTTTGAAAAAAATATATTTAATGAAAAATGCACTTAAGTTATTGAAACTGCTCGCATATGGAAGCATTTGATTGGTATCTAATCGTATTAAAAGGATTCTGATTGTTTTCAGAGGAAAAATTGAAGCTATTTATGTACTATCATATTATTATCATATCATTGAAAATTTTACACAAAATCAATAAAATTATCATGAAAATCAGGTTTTTTCAAGAGCATTAAATGAGCATTAAATGTTTTTGGCCGTTATAGAACTGTTTTGTGACTAAAAATGCTATTTTCGTATATTGTCTGCTAGCTATTTTCTTAAGCTAGCAAACAAATGCATCTTTCAAAGAAATAATGGAGCATTAAATTCGGCGATATGGCATTAAATGAGCATCGAATGAGCACTAAATTTTCATGCTATTAACTCTTTGTTCTGCTGACTTTGTACTTCCAGCTTAAGGGACATGAGTATTTCCGACTTATTTGCTTCCTTTATTTCTGTAATTTCTGCTACGTGGATATTTTTCGTAAATTCATCCTGCCGTGGTTCCAAATAGTTTTCTATTTGTAATAATTCATACTCCATTTCCACCACAGTTTGGTAGTTACGAGGGTCGTTGTTCAAAAGTATATCACCAAATCGTACTAAATTCGGATTTTCGAAAACTTCCTGGATGTCATTGTTTCGGTTTGCTACTGTTTTCTGAGTTGGTGTATGATGTATTATCTCGATATCTTTTATATTTACTACCGGTCTTTGAGAGCTATCTTTGAATGAATTGTTTCTTCTGCATGCAAAAATATACAAACTTATCAACACCATTACTCCTACTGTTGTTAAACCACCAATTGTCCACCCCGAGGACAAAGGTGAGTATAGCATGTTCTCTAAAAATGGTCTTTCTCTTTTCAAATCCTCTATGTCCACTCCTAAATCAAACAACTTTTTCCTATCATAAACCGATAGTACAGAAGTGTTTTTATCTAAAGATGGGATAAATTTCATTCGCCAGCTATCTAAAGTAAAATTCAATATGTTATAGTGTACGTTAGTATACACGGCCAGTTTATCTGACAATGATACATTCGTGAACGATATTTTAACTAATCCGTTTTAATTCTCATACCCGGCGTCAGTCTGATTTTACCAGATCCTCTAATAATCATATGAGACCGATTCATTCCATGAAAAATGACAATCTCCATTTCGTCCGGGGTCACATATTCCCATACGTTAGGTTCCTCACTAGCAAACCAGACATCATGATTTATTTTCAAAATTCTTATGCTACAACTTTCCGTAGAGTTCCTGAAGTACAAATTAAGTAAACACTTGTTTTCTGAAGATAGTTTTACTTCGACTGCACTTAAATTGCATATTTTATTTTGTGAAAAACTTAGACACTCTTCGTACTGTGCACTTGATATTACAAAGCCCCAGTTCTTTTCAACTTCCTTGATTAATATATCATCATCCATCTTAATTGCTACCACATATGTTCCATTCACTTGTGGGACAAACACCCCCCTGAAAGCCACGAGTTTTTGTTTAGACACTAAAGGGATATTCAACTTTAACATTAAAATTTGATTATTCAAAGGCTCATAAGATATTTCAATGATTGAGAGGAGTCCAGAAAGGATATCGCTCTTACCATCTCCCGGAAACGCCAACCCATTCGGCAGTTTATCTTCGGCTTCATGCAACAGCGATACTAGCTCCGATATTTCAACTAATTGCATCATTTCGGACACCCCTTTTGTGTTCCCCAGTAGAATTTCAATAATAATATGTTGTTGATCTTTTAAATTATTTATTAGAGTTTGAAGTTGAAACCTAATTTCCATCAATTCTGATTCCAAGTATAATATATTCTGAATAGTACTAGTGAAATTCAAGTCATCCTGTACCATTTTTCTAATCGTGTTGAAATTGTTCATGATTTTTTTAATTTTATCATCAACGTGATACATCGAACTATCAACAAATTTATACATGGCATCTAGTGTTCCAGTTTGATGAGTAATTGACGTTCTTAGAGACTCTTCATTTTTCCTAAGCCTGTCTATGTTTGTGTCAATCCTAACCCTGTCGTCAGAATCCATGCCTCCGACAGCCGTAATGATTCCCCTTTTGTTCCGATTTGGAAAAACGCTCTTTATAAACTCGCCTGAACTTTTACGTTTACTCAGCGCTGACCACAACTCGCTAGTAATTTGATTGCACCTGGTTTTTGAAATTCTTTGTGTTAGCAACTCACAGGTGAAATTGAAATTTTGCGCTGTTTTTTCTAAAGCCATAATACCATTTTCTAATTCATTTATAGGGACTCTTACCTCCAACGTATAGGTTCCCATTCTCAATAGTGGGTCATTCAACTGCTCCATGACCAATCCCCCATGAACTGGTACTAGTGTTACCAGCAAAACGACCCTGTAATCCAAAGAGAAGCACGTCTTTTAATGTATTGTCTATGTATTGCACGCGGTCATAATCTTGTCTTGGATTAAATTCTTTACTCACGTCTTTACCCTACTGTACCAATTGACCTATAAAAATCTAAACCCACTCACACAAATCCACGCCTCAAACACTCTGGGTAGCGATCCCTTATTATTATCTTTCATTCCGGGTTGCGATCCCTTGACCACCCATTCTCAAACATTCACACGCGCTTCCATCTGAAATTAACTCAATTTACCCTATAATCGTCATTAGTCATCATTTGAGTCTGCCTGTATTATTTCTAGTCCTATTTCTTCTCATGTCTTATCGTATATTTCTTTCCGTTTTTGTTTCGATACTATTAGATTTTCTTTCGCAGTATCATGAAGCCTTTTAAAACTGGGTTTCATTTCGTAGATGTAATCCCCATAAGTCAATTCCATATCCTGTAGTTTATATACGGAATTTGGAATCCGAGCACTTCTTCCGTAAACTAACTCAAACGGTGTAAATCCCGTAGATGAGTTCATTGTTGTATTGTATTCGAACATAAAATAGGGAAGAAGTTGATCCCAAGAACCTGGATCACTTCCCACATACTGTCTAAGATATGTCTTTAGCTCTCTGTTTGATCGTTCAACTAAATTAGCTTGCGGATGATACGCAGAAGTTGTTATCTTCTTTATTTTTTATATTTTACAAACATTTTTCATTAAATTACTAACAAAATTTGCTCCTTGATCTGTAACTACTTCCATTGGTGTGCCAAATTTGCAAATGAAATTTTCTACAAAGGTTTCAGCTACAGTATAGCTTTCCTGATTTTCCATTGCCGCGACTGTAAGATGTCTTGTTAAGTCATCTTGAATCACCAGACCGTATCTATTCCCAGAGTTGGATTCGGGGAGTACGACAATATCCATAAAAATCTTTTGAAAGGGTTCAGACGAAGTTGTTGTAATTTTCATTGGAATTTTGTTCGCCATCCATATTTTATTCTTTTGGCACGATTCGCATTGTTTGACATAATTTTCTACGTCTTTCCTCATATTGTCCCACTGAAACATAGGGCTAATACGTTTCAGCATACGTTTACTTCCTACTTGTCTTCCTAATGGACAATCATGAAACTCCTTTAAAACTGTTTCTCTATCCTCTGGTCTTACCCACATACGATCTTTATTCGGAGCATATAGGGTGAATACTTTGTCAAATTTTTCTGCTATAAATTTTAAAACGTTTGCTTCTGGTGGAACTTGTAAATTTCTGAAAGCTATTATTTGAATATTTCTTGCTTCTTTCACGTATTCTGGGCAGTTTTGGAATGCATCCACCAGTCCTTCGAATAAGACTGCCGTATCTATTCCTAAACGTTTAGTACCATTTAAAATTAAACCCCATAACTTGCGGTTTGGTATTGAAAATATTCTACCATTCAAATAGTCTTTCAGCCCATGAGGCAGGTCTACAAATTCACTCAGTTCTTTGTAAGCCGATCTACTATTGACGATCATGAAGGTAGCATCAACTTTGTCTACATCGATTTTCTCTTTGGAAAAAATCAATCTCTTAAAATCAAGTAGATTATGATTCAAAGCTTCTGCAAAGTCATCGTAACTCAATCCCTTTGTTTCTTCGGGATAGTCATCGAAGCTAAAGTCAATGTTTTCCAACCCATCCATGTGTGGGTTCCAACTAGTTTCTTGCTTTCTTTTGAACAGAGTAAATCTACCTGACTCGTCGATGATTTGTTGGCTTTGATTTGCTTCATTAACTTGCTGCTGCTGTAGTTGTTGTTTTTCTTCCTCTCGTTTTTGTTTTCTAGTAATAACTGCAACACATGATACATCTGGATTAAGACGTGATAAAAAATCTGCAACAACATTATCTTTTCCTTGCTTATACCGTATGTCACATTCGAGACCTTGTAATTTTAGTCTCAATCTGGTTAGCGTTGGTGAAGTTTCCTTCAGCCGCCAAATCGAAACCAAAGGTCTGTGATCAGTATAAACTATGAATTTTTGATTGTATATGTAATGTTTGAATCTGTTTACCGCCCAAACGATGGCGAGCAGTTCTTTTTCAATTGTGTGATACTTAATTTCAGCACCTGTTAGCCCACGACTGGCGTACGCTATAGGTTTATCTAAAGTTTTTTCATTTGATAATACCGCTCCAATTGCATAATCACTTGCATCCGTAGTTAGAACAAAAGTGTCCTTATAATTTGGCCTAACTAAAAGAGAATCCGATGTCAAAAAATCTCTCAATTTTTCAAACGCTTTCTGACATTCATCTGTCCAGACGAAACGTACGTTTTTCTTCAACAATTCGTTTAAAGGTTTTCTGATTTCTGCAATTTTTGGTATGAATTTGCCATAAAAATTTACCGTACCTAAGAATGATCGCACTCCCTTTACTGTTTTAGGAATAGGCATATTTCTTACAGCTGTTATGTTATCCTTCATTGGGCGTATGCCTTTTTCGTCAATTATGCGTCCTAAATAATTAATTTCGGTGCGCAGAACTTGACATTTGGTTGACTCAATTTTTACATTATGTTTTCGTAACGCTTTCAGAACCCTTACTAATTCTCGGTTGTGTTCTTCAATTGTTCTACCATATACAATTATGTCATCCAAGTAAACAATAGCTTGAATGTCCCCAAGTTCATAAAGTACTGTGTTCATCAATCTTTGAAATGTTGATGGACTGTTCCTTAGCCCCATAGGCATTCTAGTGAATTCATAATGGCCTTTTGAGGTTGAAAATGCCGTTTTAGCTGCATCTTTTGGGTTAATAGGCACCTGATAAAAGCCTGATTTTAAATCCACTGTAGTAAAATATTTGCTATGTCCAAGGTTATCGAGAATTTCATCGATTAGTGGTATAGGATAAACAAAAGGTTTAGTAATCAAATTAAGTTCTCTGAAATCTATCACAATTCTATATTTCTTACTTCCGTCGGCATCTAAGTCTTTCTTAGGTATGCACAGTACTGGTGCATTCCATGGACTCGTACTAGGCCTTATTATACCTTGACGGTACATTTCATCAATTTCTTCGTTTATTAATTTCTTTGTACTTTCTGGGAATCTATATTGTCTTTTATTTATTGGTATATTAGTAGTTGTTTCTATATTGTGAATTGCTGCATCTGTAATGGTCAATTTATCTCCCTTTAAATAAAATACGTCACTGTATTCTGACATGATAGCCTTCATTACCGTATAATCATGTTGTTCTAAATGATTCATGTTAAGTGAGTCTATTACTTTAGAAATTCTTTCTACTCCTTTCAGTTCACTTAGGTTTCTACTCTCTACTAGACTATAGTCTTGTCTGAAATCTATATCTTCAGCCTCAACTGCTTCCGTGTATAACTTCACATCATTGTTCGAGTAATCTGCACTCATTTGTTCATAAGTATCAAATTCTTGTTCCATCCTATTAAAATCATCTTGTTAATTTCCTACAGATATTCCTATGTGCTTATCTGTTAGATCGAAATATGTGTCCTCTAAACAATCAGTTTGACATTCTTTTTCGTTATTATTTTTAACTCCAATATATTCTTCAATGCATTCAGTTTGACATGATTTTTCATTTGATAATGTATATTTATGTTCCGAACGTTTCTGAAGCTCAGAATCTTTGCAATGCGGCTTTACCTTGCACTCAATTAACCCTCTGTTTTCATTAAATACCTCAGTATATGTGCTTCCCATATTTAGCTCTTTGTTACACCCATTGTCACTTTCACATGGCTTGCGCAAAATAATTGAAGTAAACTGTTCGCTTATATATATTGTATATTGTTTTAAAAATTGAGCCCCAATGATTGCCGGGACACATAAATCTTTCATTATAAAAAATTTAACCATGTAACATGAATTCCCTATTAATAATCCTACTTTTACTGATCCTAATGTTTCTTCTTGAGTTAGATTAAACCCTGTTAGTAATACCTTATCTGTATAATCTACATTTTCCAATTCCATATTGATAACGGTATTCCATCTAATTAGATTATTGTACGCTCCTGTGTCTAGCATGTACCGTTCTGTTTTTCTCGGGTTATCGACCGTAGCAATGTTTAAAATGAATTGATTATTCGCAGTAAATTCGATACTTAACTTCTCGTGTGCTGGGATGTAAGTGTTAAACTTTTCCCATAAGTTAGTAGTACTTTGACACATTTCGCTCTGATAATTTTCCGTCACGCTTGCTGAAATATAATTGCCTTCGGTCGTATCCCTCTGAATGCGTCTCTGTTCGTTATTTTCTATATGTCGGAGTGTTTGGACGCCATATTTGACACCCCCAGAATTCAGTTTTTTTGTTGGTTGTAGTTTCTTCCTTCATTGTATCCTCTATCGGTTGTATCCTGTCTAGGAAATTGATTTTGATTTCTATCGTAATTGTTGTTTGGATAATAAGTGCCACCCTTATTTTCAGTGTATACTCTATTTTGATTAAACGCTTGATAGTTATGAGGTTGTGAAGGCTGATTGAAATTGCTTCTATTATAAGAACCATTAGACTGGTACCGATTGTTCGTATAACCATTTTGAAATCCGTTATCTCTAAAATTTTGCTGATTCAAGTTTCTAGAATTCCATGAATTATTATTGTTCCCTCTATAATGATTATTGCTTCCACGAAAATTATTATTGTAGTTATATTGCTGATTATTGTTTCCTCTAGAATAATTATTGTTAGTTCCACGGATGTTATTGTTGTAGTTCTGATGCTGATTATTGTTTCCTCTAGAATGATTATTATTAGGGTTTTGTCGTGTGCTGCCTACCATTCTCGTAGGGTGAAGTCTGTTATGAAAGTCTTTCAGTTCTTCTTCATCGTCATATTCTTTTTGGAGCCACTCTAATAAATCTAGAAATGTTTTTTCCCTCTGTGATTTTCCTGCAAACGCTAATGCTCGACTGTTCAGACCTGCTAAAAAGTGTCTTCTTAATGACGCTCCTACAAAACATTCGTCATCGTTATCATGGTTTTTCAATTGGGTTGTTTGGTGGTAAAGTTTTGCAGCCCTACTTCTGTATTTTTCAAAACTTTCGGTATCTCCTTGAACTAAAGTTTCGATTTGTTTGATTAGAGATCCTATCGTCGATTCTCCATTGAAAGCGCTTTCTAAATTCGTTTTAACTTTCTCCCAGTTGTCGTCTTATATTTCTGTGAGTCGCGTTAGCGCTTCTCCTCTTAGCTTTGTGTATACAACATTCAAGAGCGGTGTCTGATCTTCTTTTTCTGGTATTTTTTCTGCGAAGTAGTCGATTAATATCAGAAATGGACGAAGTTGTTCGTGCTTCCCATGAAACTCCGGAATCGATTGCATAGCCATGACCATTGGAAATTCGTAAGGTGCTGGGTCTGCCATCATGAATTTTGGTTTCAACGTCCGATTGAAGTAGAAACTGTCTCTCGAAAATCGGTCTTTCAATTTCTCTATAACTACGCAAAAACTGGTTTCGTGTAAGTCTAAATCTTCAATTTGCTTTAGACTTATTTGGTTGATGGAAATATTATTTTTCACAAATTCTTCTTCTAGATCTTTGATATGATCTAGGAATTTACTTTCTATGTAGCTACCACTTTTTTCTTTTTCTACTTGCTTGAATGACGGAGTAAAAGGAAGATCTTCCCAAGCTTGTGATATCTCTAAAACAGATATGTCGTTCTGTTCGTATGCTGGAATGACAATTTCCAGACAATATTCCGAATTTCGGCGTTGTTTTCGTTCCTTTTCAGGGATTAAAACTGTTCTATTCAAAATTTTCAAAGATAATTCGACTTTTGTCTTAACGAACTCAAAGTCATCTGTTAATTTATTCCAATCTCTTGTCGGAATTTTATCTTCATATTTCTTTAGGATAGATTCAAACTCTTCTAAATGCTCTTCTAGCAACCGCCTCTTTGTATTAACTCCCGTTTGTGTTCTCGCCCTGTTTATGCTCTTGCAGAGGTTCTTATACTCCCTGTCAATATATTCTTTAATGTCTTCCAACCTAGTCATCTACTATATTTTTTCACTTTAATCTATCACTAGCGATCACACACATCTTACGAAAAGAAGAAAAAAAAAACAAAAAAAATGGCTTGAGTTACTCACCACAGCTTGCCTACTTCCATGTTGCACGGTTGATTTCGTCCTTTATTGCTGGCGTTCCTAACACTTCCTAGTGTTTTTCCTGCTGTCACCATATGTAGCGGCGGCTGGGGCACTGGCTTTTTCCCTATTAATGTGATATTGCACTCGTCGTTTCACTAACAACTTCTTCCGATTTTCTTGGTGTTTATTCACACATCAACTTACACTACTTATAACTACACTCTACCTTTACACCTTTCCTTTTTTTTTTCTTCGGTGGGACTCCGTGGTTTCTCCTCACCGGCTTGATCTCTACTTCACTGACTCAATTCCAGATAGCTCCTCAACCGCGGTCCAACTTTTTCTTTTATTTTGTAAACCTAAACATAAACTTTAAACAAAACATTGTTACCGTTGCGCATAAACCTAAACATTAACTTGACACAAACCTTGCTGCTCTGCTGCGCATGACTAAGGTCAATAACTGTTTACCTAATGTGTTGTTCTTGAACTTCTTGCGACTGTGTTGCTTGTCGCAGCTTATGTAAGTAAAAGGTTAGGTCATTGCAAGAAAGCTGAACAATTTTTGAACCGAGTTCCTCTAGCTGACCAACCTACTGAGATGTTTTTTTTTTTTTTTATATTTATTTATAATTTCTCTTCTACGTAATACTACAGGAATCGAAACGATACACTGGAATTCAAGCCTTTTCAGCCACTATCGAGTAATTATGGATGACCAATACAATATCTAATTAGTGTACATGCAGAGGAAGTATATCGGTAATGGACACGAACAAGTATGGAAAGCTCAAAATCATCACTAACATTCGTTTGCCAGTTATCGATATGCTAAGCTATTTTGCCGTAGCCGAGAATGAATCGAAAGTTCAAAATTATAGAGAAAAACTATGTGAACAACTACTCGAAAAGCCAGAGGAAAAAACTTGAAATAAACTATTCGTTAAAACATTCATTTATAACTATGTATAACTAGCAGAACACTATATATAACTATATATAACTAACAGAACACTATAACTATAACTACTAACTCCCGTAGTTAAATTGTTAGGTACTGCTGCTGCTGTTGAAGGTTGCCGTTGCAGCGGTTCCGACAGTGGGAATTGCACTCGCCAGAGATGTCCCATTACTTTGTTGGCTGAAATCACAACATCTACATTTTACTAACTTGGGAGTTTTAGATAATCGTAAAATACTTACAATATCTTTATCCTTGCGACTGCATTTCCTGCCGCGGGTGAGATTGAGGTTTATCACACAGCTTTTTCAAAGTATTTGTTTATTTTACCTAGTTGAGATTATTTACATCGAAAACAGCTGCCGGAAAATCGATGTAAACATTATTCAATGAGATATACATGAAGGTGCAAAAAAAAAGTTAGACAGCATAAAAAAGTGAATCCTAAACATGGTTGAAAAACAACGTGAACCGAACAACACGGTTCGTGTTTCGAGTGTGAGATCTCGCCTAATTAAGTTTAGTTTATTATTGTCTTCATAAACACTATAATGGTATACTTGTAGCATAAGCATTCTTCTCCCGCTATCTCCCCATCTTTATTTGAATGAATGAAATTAACTCAGAGGAAAAAGGGTAAAACGCAAAAAAAAGTGTTCGGCAGGATGGGGTAATGTGCATTTTTCGGTTTTTTAAATTTTTGCCTTTCTTCTAGAAAGGTATAGCAATCACTTGCAAAACCGAAAGTATAAAAGTGCTCCAAAGGGCCGAATGGCATATATCACTCGACTCAGCTCGACGAGCTGAGCATTTTCTGTATGTGTGTGTGTGTATGTGTGTGTGTGTGTATGTGCAGATTTTTATTCTCACTCACTTTTCTCAGAGATGGCTGGACCGATTTTCATGAAATTAATTGCAAATGAAAGGTCTTGTTGCCCCATAAGACCCTATTGAATTTTATTGTAATCGGAATTTTAGTTTAGAGGTTATGTATCAAAATGTAAAAATCATGAAACATCATTATCTCGAAAACTGCACAACCGATTTGAACAAAATTGATTTTAAATGAACGAGCTACCTTAAAAACCCTTAACTTTTAAATTTTATGAAGATTGAACTTGTGGTTCAAAAGTTATGAAAAGAAACGTGTTCTGAAGACTGTTTAATTTCACTCATGTTTCTCAGAGATGGCTGGACCGATTTTCATAAAATCAGTGTCAAATGAAAGGTCTAGTTGCCTCATAAGACCCTATTGATTTGTTTTGCAATCGGATTATTACTTTGCCTGTTATGTTTGAAAATGTGAAATCTAGCTATGAAAAGGAACATGTGTCGAAGACTTCTTGAACTCACTCACTTTTCTCAGAGATGGCTGACCCGATTTCCACAAAATTAGTGTCAATTAATAAGTCTAGCTGCCTCATAACACCCTATTGAATTTTACTGTATTCGAACTGTAATTTCGTCTGAAATGTACCGAAATGTGAAACTGCATTATCTCAGAAACTAGACAATCGATCTGATCAATATTATTATCAGATGAGCGGGCTAGTTAAGGGTTAACTGATGAATTATGATTGAGTACGTGGTTTCAAAGTTTGGCTGCCCCATTTCATTTGATTAAAATAGAACTTATAAACTTATAAACTATTATAAAGCAACCGTTATGTATAAAATTGTTAATAAAACAAAGAAAGTCTATTATTTCAAAAATTACATGACTTATTTGAAAATAACTAGTGTCATACGAACGAGTCATCTCTCAAACTTACAAATTACAAACTGCATAACAATTTGATATGTGGCTCAAAAGTTATGGGAAGAAAAGAAATTCAAAAACTATTTAGAACTATACCTGCTTTGATCGATATATGTGGCCTCAACATAATTTAAATGAGGTATCGTACTATTTGAACGTTCCAAATTCATTGATTCCTTGCGATGTGTTTAAAGTCTGCAAATGTTCGACAAATCGGCCACAGGATATGATCAAAGTCAAATAACAAATCGTTTGAAATTATTGGTTTTATCGAAGTGACAGCATCCTCGACTTTTGGCTTCTGTACACCGCCTTAATTCTGAATACATTCATATTGGGTGGTATTCGGTCATTTTCAGCAGATTTTCTGGCATCAATCTAACACCGGAAATACCCATATTGGGAGGTATTTAGTTATTTTGGTTGCTTTCCAGAATTTAAAAGTGGTCGTGTTTAAATTCAAAATGGTGTCCAGGGTCAATGTTTGGTTTCTATGCATCATCTCGATTACGGAAATATTCATATTGAGTATTATTCGGTCATTTTCGACTGTTCCTAGAAGTTGCCATTTAGCAATTCAAAATGATGCTTGAGGTCAATTGTTAGCTCATTGCATCATTCTGGTTCCAGAGATACTCATATTGGATGGTATTTGTTTTTTTAGACTGTTTTTCACAAACTGGAAGTCGCCATCTTGGATTTTAAAATGGTATTTAAGATAATTTCTGGCCTCTGAGCGTCATTCTGGTTGAAGAAACACCCATATTGGGTGTTATTCGATCATTTTCGGCTGTTTCCCAGGAACCGGAAGTCGCCAACCTAGAATCCAAAATGGGGTCTTTGGTCGATTTCTCTAGATCCGGAGATACTCATGTTAGACGGAAATCGGCCATTTTTGGCTGTTTTCCAGAAACCATAAGTTACCATCTTACAATTTTAAATGGTGTCTGAGGCCAATTTTTAGCTTCTTGCAACATTATGGCTGCGGAGATACTCATATTGGGTGGTATTTGGTCACTTTGGGCTGTTTTTCAGAAACCGAAAGTCGTCATTTTGGACTTTAAAATTGCCTGTGGAATCAATTTCTGTCATCTGGGCGTAATTCTGGGTCCGAAAACATTCATATTGAATGGTATTTGGTCATTTCCGGCTGTTCAATGAGAATCGTTCATTTCAGGCTGTTTTCCAGAAACCAGAAGTTGCCATCTTATAATTCAAAATGTTGTCTGAAGTTGATTTATGGCTCCAGTGCATCATTACGATTCCAGAAATACCCAAATTGGGAGGTATTTGGTCGTATGCCGCTGTTTTTTCAAAACCGGAAGTCGCCATTTTGAATTTTATAACGGCATTTGGAGACAATTTCTGGATTTCGATTGTCATACTGGTTGAAGAAACACTCATATTGGGTGCTATTTGGTCATTTTCAGCTGTTTTTCAGAAACCGGAAGTCGCCATCTTACAATCCAAAATGTTGACTGAGGTCGATTATGGAACATATTCGTTACCACTAAAAACATTCACCTGCCAAATTTGGTTCCATTTAGTTGATTAGTTCGCGAGATGTGCAGAAATTTGTGTTTCATTTGTATGGAACCCCTCCCTTCCAGAAAAGGGAGGGGTGTCGAACCATTATGGTGATATTTGTTACCCCTTAAAACATCCACATGCCGAATTCGGTTTCATTTGTTTGGTTTGTTCTGGAGTTGTGTAGAAATTTATGTTTCATTTGTAAGAGACCCCTCCCTTTCAAAAGAGGGAGGGGTCTCAAACTATCATAGGAACCTTTATCGGCACCAAAATCCCCTACATATAAATTTTCACGTCGATCGGTTTCTTAGTTTTCGAGCCTATATTGATCAGACAGACAGACAGACAGACCGGACTGCATTTTTATATGTATAGATTACAACATCAATATTTTAGTACCAAAAGAGTGAATATACATTCATTTGATTGAAGCGTTCATGTAAATCTTTGAATGAGAAAGGCTGGGTCTGACCGCTAGGTTGATTAATTTAGGTTTATAAGTTGGTGCCGCAGAAACTGGCTCATAGTCAATATTGCGAAATGTCAGATCATGACATTCCATCGTATTGCGAATCCTGTTCTGTTCGACTATAAGATTGATGGTCATGTGATCGAAAGAGTGAATCAAGTAAACGACCTTGGTGTTTTGCTCGATGCCAAGCTCAACTTTAATCTGAACCGCTCATCTATCATTTCTGAGGCAACTCGACAACTCGGCTTCATTGGTAAAATAGGACGTGATTTTAATGATCCATATTGTTTGAAGGCTCTATACTGTTCACTCGTGAGACCAATATTGGAAAATGTGTGTTTGATTTGGTCTCCTTATCAGCTTAGTTAGATTCTGAGGATTGAACGAGTACAAAAAAGATTTATTCGCTTAGCATTGAGAAATCTTCCCTGGCGTGATCCCGCTAACTTACGACCGTATTCCGAGCGGTGTCGCCTTATTTGCCTTGACACGCTTGAACGACGCAGGAGAATCCAGCAAGCCGGATTTGTGGCCAAGTTATTGAATGGCGAAATTGACTCACCGAGAACCCTATCTTTGCTGAATTTTCGCGCTCCGCAACGCTCACTAAGGTCCGCTGGATTGCTACAACCCAGAGTGCATCGCACAATGTTCGGTTACAATGAACCTGTCACTGCATGTGTTCGAGCATTCACTTCAGTTGAAGAGATCTTCGAATTCGGTGAACCGTCGAACAAATTCCTCCGAAAAGTGACTATGTCTAATATTTTTTAATTGACCATATAGAATAATATTATGACCTATGTTTTATATGTTGACTCGGGGCAACCCAATGTAATATTTGTTGTTAATTTAATGTTAGTTCGTAATGTTTGAAGTTTTATTATTGACAAATTGTAAATGTGTAATACTGTAAATGTGTGAAGTTGTAAATGTGTAAAATTGTAACTGTATCCTTAACAAAAGATGATGGGGTTTTTATGCCTCCATGAGGATGGCCTCAAAAGGCTTTTTCTCATCCACTAACTTTCATGGAGACCAAGATGGTCAGATGAAAATAGATAAAAAATAAATAAAATAAATAAGTTTCACCTCACTGTCAATCTCACTACACGGAGGTGATTTTTGTCACCTCACTTGAGGTGGAATCGGGAATAGGTCTAAAAAAGTGAAGTGAGCGTGAGAGTGAAATATGTTTCACCGTGAAGTGACTCCCGTAATAAGCACCCATATCACTTTTATCCGTTTTGTAAGCTTTATGAGCCTTCTGTTTTCTATTTTTCAGATTGATTTTTTTTCCGTTGAACCATATTGGGTTTTTTGCTGTGCTAGTATGTTTCCTTTGCCGCTTTGGGACTGTCTGTTCTAATATTTCATATATAATTTCGTAGAACTTATCCACTGCATGTTCTATACTCAAGTTATAAATCTGGGTTTGCCAATCGACAGAGTTCGATTTGCTCTTGATAAGCTCATAGTTGGCTTGTTTAAAGTCAAAGAAAGATTCGGACAATTCGGTATCTAACAATGCACAATGGTCCAGAAACCAAATTTAGGGGGAAATTTGGGTCTAGGACTCTATAGCAATGTTTTAGAGAAAAACTTTCTTCTCCAAAGTTATTACATATGATAAAGCGCTTATACATCTGCGTGCTTTTAAATGCATAATAGATAATTGATTATTGAAATTTTTGTCATGTTTTTAAATTGAATTCAATCAAATTTAAAAAATAACATATTTTTAGAAATTCCTCCATTTATAGAGTCTTCTGAATACTCCTCTTCGTTGAAATGTGTGGATGTAAAATATTGCTGTTAATACCAGTAGGCAGCAAACACGTGCAACATATGCATTCAACTCATAGTTTTGCTTGATTTGATACAGTTCTTTAGTAAAAAACATCAAAGATAGCCATTTTCACAACCACGAACTTTTATAAACGCAAACCAAGAAAGAGCACTGTGATTCATGGTGCAAATAAAAACAGTAATTTACACATCTCCGATTGAGTGAGTACTGATTTCAGCTGCTCTGTTCTCGACGGAGTAAAAATTTAAAATCCAATTGTGGTTTCAAACGAATCCTTTATAGAATTAAATTGCTCTCGGGTTTTGTAGGATTTTCTCTGCTGTGCCTAAAAATGCAGTTGACATAGCTTGGTCACTAATAAACATTGATATTAATGCGTTTCGCGTTGACGGTGTTAAGAGACTTTAAAGGTTGATCTCATCTACGCGAACTTTCTTTCTTGTTCACCTGCAAAAATTAAGCAAATACCAGCACAGTAGCTGGCAGAGCAAGAAATGACACTACACAGTTGTGAGCAGAGCAAACCCACCCGGTCGGCACAAATTGTTAATCAGATGTTACTCTGATCGGTTCTTTCTACCTCCGTTCAAAAAGAGCATATATATAATAGCGAACCAAGGAATAATGCAGCAAAACAGCGTAGTAGGACATTGAGCACAGAACAGGATTCCCCAACGAACGATCGCGATATTTTCAACGGCTAACTTGATCGCTCTAGGTTATTGCTTTATCAGGGGAAAATGATAGAAGAGTCGGTGTATTCGAAAGCCTGGAGTCAAGCCTGGCCTTCAAAAAATGAGACCAAGAGATATTTTTTATGTTATCCCCAAAAATAATGACAAACAAAAAAAAACGTATGTTTTGTTTCTAAGAAAAACATTGATAACTTTGAGTAGAATTGAGATATTTACGATATCAACATTGCAAATTATTTCTCTTAAATAGCTCTAAAAGTCGTTTGAAGATAGTTTTAAGGTGAAACTTGAAATAAAGAAGTTAGAGCGCAAAATGTGTTTATTTAATATAAATCGGTTGTTTTCAAAGATAGAGAAAAACTTTTTTTACAAAATTACTTAAAATTATTGGAGCTATATCATTGTAGAACAAGTTTTTCTTCTATCTACAAAGATAAAAAAGTTAGATAGTTGATTGCTTCGAAAATTTTGGTCACCCTAATTTTTGATATTTTCTTCAATATTCAATATTGATATTTTCTTCAATGTTACGCATTATCATATGTAACAACTTTGTAGAAGAAAGTTTTTCTCTAACACATTGCTATAGAGCTCTGGACCCAAATTTCCCCTTAAATTTGGTTTCTGGACCATTGTGCAATGTGGTGATGTTATGCATAAAAATGGAATATTCAATGGCAGTGTAAAACGCTTCATTTTCCCGTAGAGAAGCTGGTGCTTCAGTGAAGCAGAAGTCATCAGTTGTTTGTAAATAACAAATCTAAATAACAGTTTTTATGTTTCCTAACCGAATTTACTTGATTAAGTCCTATGGCCGGAAGATATAGATATAGATATGGAATGAAGCGTTTCATTGTCACCCATAATTGGTAGCAAAAGAGATTCGTTTACCTATCTCAAAAAACTTCATTATTAACACTAGAGTTCAACTTGTTTTTTTTTTTGTGTGAGTATTAGGCACCTTTTAACCACTTGGTCATTCAGGTGCTTAACTTGTTTTTGTGCCTAATATAATAGAATAGTCACAATACAAGTTGTTACTTTCTTGTGAATTTCATGAATTTTAATTGAACTTTTCATCCTTTTGAAGTTTTGGCCGTAAATAATTACTTCTTCACTATCATTGAATTCGGTGTTGCAGTACTTATCTGTTTCAACTAAATTGTAGTCCTCCGCCAGGGGGTCCATCAGTTTCTTGGAAAACACGAATGCTGGCATGCACATGTCGCGTTAGGTATGAAGGAGGGTGATGAATAACTTGCCGGATATGGATTCAGTACTTCAGTACAATACTCTCCTGTAACTTTTCGTGAAAATGATTCTGGAACGGGATTTTTTGCGTTACACCATTAACGGATGCTCCTCTAAGGAACAACTCTTCGATTACAGAAACGCCTGCTAGGTACCATAAAGATAGTAGCTGTTCATGTATAAGCGCTTTCGTGCGTAGACAAAATCCAAAATCTTGCAATTTTGAAAATGCTGTATCTCTGAAACTCTACATTTTGTTTTTTTGCTGATAAGTGATTCCTATATAAAATCGTCTGCTAAACACATTGGCGTGGTCAAAATCAAAATCGAAGGGGGGGTATTTTGAGGAAATTGCAAATTAAGTTTAGAATCGAAAAAAATGCAATGTTGGCAACACTGTAGAAAAAAATTAATCACGTAGTTCGATTCTTAATCTAAAACCCTTCAAAATTATATGTCATTATCACCTGTACCTCTTCAGGGTCCCGAGATATTCTCGAAATAAAAAAGGTGTTTTGCTAAATTTGCAAAAAGTGGAGGCAGTCCCATTGGCCGAGGGGTCCACCAATCGGTACAACACTTTGTACTTATAAGTTCCGGCTTGCAATACATCGACTCACAAATTTTGGTCGAAATCGGAGATGATCGATGCATTTCCTCGGACACTTGACATGGAATGACCCATGTGTGTTTGCTGCGGAGCGGAAGCAGAAACACCCGTACTCAATGACATACAATATCGTTGTTTGGTAAAGCCTTATAAGGTCTCCTGGGTGGGCTCCCCACCATTGTTCGGTTATTGTACGAAGAAAATTCACTCTTTGTTGACATTTTTTCATCAGATACCTCACGTGACAACCCCAGGTGCCTTTAGAGTCGAACCAGACACCAAGATATTTGTGTACCAAAACCTGAGAAATCGTTTTACCCATTAATTGTGTTTGAAGCTGAGCAGATTCATGCTTCCTAGAAAAAACTACTATCTCAGTCTTCTCCGGAGAGGATTCGATACCTAGCTGTAGAGCCCAGGCAGACAAATTGTCCAAGGTATCTTGCAATGATCCTTGCAGATCGGGAGCTTTGGCTCCTGTAACAGAGACCACGCTGTCGTCTGCAAGTTGTCTTATCGTGCATGAATTTGCCAGACATTCGACGATGTCATTTACATAAAAATTGGAAAAAAGGGGGCTTAAGAATGAGCCCTGGAAAGACCCATGTAGCTGATGCGAAAAGTTGCCAAATCGTGCGTAAAATGCATGTGCTTTTTGGACAACAAATTGTGCAAAAAATTGTTTAAAATTGGAGAAAATCCTTGTCGGTGAAGTTTACCCGAAAGAATGTCAATAGAAACGGAATCAAAAGCTCCCTTAATGTCCAAGAACGCAGACGCCACTTGTTCTTTGCGAGCATACGCCAGCTGAATATCTGTTGAAGGCAACGCAAGACAATCATTCGTCCCTTTGGCACGGCGGAAGCCAAACTGAGTATCTGACAGTAGACCATTTGATTCGACCCAGTGGTCTAAACGACGGGGTATCATTTTTTCCATCAATTTCCTGATACAGGATAGCATTGCAATCGGCCTATAAGAGTTGTGATCAGAAGCTGGTTTCCCTGGTTTTTGGATGGCGATCACCTTCACTTGCCTCCAATCCTGCGGTACAATGTTTTGCTCCAGGAACTGATTGAACAAGTTCAACAAGCGCCTCTTGGCATTACCGGGTAGATTCTTCAACAAGTTGAATTTGATTTTATCTAACCCAGGCGCGTTATTGTTACAGGACAGGAGGGCAACTGAAAATTCTGCCATCGTAAAAGGTGATTCTATCGCGTCGTGGCCCGGAGACGTATCGCGAACAAAGTTTTGCGCAGGAACAGAGTCCGGACATACTTTCCTGGCAAAATCAAATATCCACCGACTTGAAGACTCCTCGCTTTCGTTGACCGTTAAACGATTTCGCATTCTCCGGGCTGTGTTCCAAAGAGTGCTCATCGATGTCTCCTTCGATGTTTCGTTTACGAACCGACGCCAATACCCGCGTTTCTTCGCTCGGACCAAGCTTTTAAACTTGGTTTCGAGCTCCGAATACCGTATGTATTCCTTGACATCACCTGTATCCCGAAAAGCTAGATACGCGTCGGATCTCTTCGTGTAGACATCAGAGCACTCTTTGTCCCACCACGGAGTGGGAGGCCGTTCTTTGATCGTTACGCCGGGATATTTCTTCGTTTGGGCTTGCAACGCGGCGTCGAAAATCAAACCCGTGAGGAGGTTGTATTCTTCAAGTGGTGGATTTTTTTTGTCTATATTTTTGAGGCTTTCAGCCGGCGGATGGTTCACCTCATGTGAGAAAATTATTTACATTTTGTTAAACAGTTTGCTTTCATATCGAATCGAATAATCTGCAGTCTTTTAAAAATTGGAAGACCGAGTTCTCCGCTATTGGGTCGTTGCTGAGTGCTTCTCTAATGCTGCTGGTAATTTGATTTGTTCGCCGTGGTTCCTCGAACTCTGGACAGACGCAAATAATGTGTTCCACTGTTGTTGTGACATTACATATGGGGCACGTTTTTCTAAAAAGAATCAGAATTGCTCATGTTGTGTGTGACTCCAGTGTGTCCCGTTCGAAGTCTAGACAAATTTTTTTGCTCTTTCCAATTTTTCCGGTCGTTCCAAGCTATGGTGGTATTTTTTACTTTACGTAGGAACAGGTTTCTGCAGCTATTCCATTTTTCCTCCCAATTTTGTCGCATTTTGTTATCCAGCCATTTTTTTACATCCGCGCATGGGATTTCATCGGTGTACATCGAACCTCTTCGACCACGTGCGGCTAGCCTGTCTGCGTCCTCGTTTCCAGGAATTCCGCAGTGCCCTGGTACCCAAATGTATACGCAGTCCGGATTGGCGTATTTTTGAGTTTTCTGAATCCATGGGTGACGAGCTGTGGGAGACTCGAGAGCCTTGATCGCGCTGAGTGAATCGCTGATGATGGCGATTGGCTTGTCGGATGGAGTCGTAGCTGCTGTGAAGATTGTAACTGATTCCGCTGTGAAGACCGATGTCATGTTTGGAAGTCGGTAAAATTTGTCTTCGAGGCTTTCGTGGATACCGAAACCAACCCTTTCGTAAGCTTTGGAGCCGTCTGTGAATCTCTGTGTGTGGTGGGGATATTTTCCGAGAAGAAGTTCCGCTGTCGCCATTCTTGTGCATTTCGGATTTCGGCTCGTTCGTGGTAAATGTTTCAGGCTGCAATCTGTACGCAATGGGGAAGGGACCAGCCCCTGTCTCCGGTCCAATGCACCTGCGACACTGGAGGGAGCTCTTGGCCAGCAGTCTCGGTTAGGGATCTGGACCCCTCGGCGAGTAGGTGGACCCCTCTATCGTTGGACGCTGACTTTTCTGCATAGTTTGTGGCTCTTTTGGTTATGGCGAGATTTACCATCATTTCAAACGGGAGCGTACCAAGTTCCGCGTGCGTGGCGTACGTTGGAGTAGACGGAAGCAGATTCGATACTATTCTTCGTGATTGATTGTATGTTGGACCGAGTACAGCTATCAGTTCTGTGGATGCACTGCAGGTTATTTCCAGTCCGTAGAGGAGCCTGGAATCCAGTAAGGCTTTGGCAACGTTGAGCCTGGTTCCTCGACTGCAACTCGTACGGCGCCCGGAAATTGCCTTGAGGAGGTTTACAGTAGTTTTGCAACGTTCTTTAACCTGGGCGAAATGCGGTTTATATGTGAGTTTCCTGTCGAGCAACACTCCAAGGATGCGCATTGTCTTTTGGTGTCTTATAGGGATACTGTTTACGATAATCTTCCGGGATTCGGTGCGATGGTTACTGTTGCAACAGTGCAGGAGCGCGCTTTTATCTGGTGCTAGTTGGAAGCCATTTGCAGCTGCCCACTTTACTATAGCTCTGACCGCGGCTTGTGTCTTCCGAAAAAGGGCCGGCATTGTTTTTCCAGTGCAGACTAGGAGGATGTCGTCCGCGTATGCCAGGATATGAATATTTTTTGGTAGCTTAAGAAACACTGTGTTCTTGATAACGAGGAATAGTGTCACCGCAAGGACGGACCCTTGAGGGACCCCCGTCTCCTCCTGAAGAACTCTCGATTTCTTATCGCCAATCATTACTTGGAATGTCCTTTCTATTAGAAAATTTTTTATAAAGTGGAGGATGTTTCCTGACAAGCCCCAGGTGGCTAACTGCTGGATGGCTTTTGGGGTCCAGGCTCGGTTGTATGCTCTTGCCAGATCAATAGATACTAGGTTGGCATGCTCATTCCCGTTTCTGGTCTGCTTGAGTATTTGTCCTAGTGCCGCAAAATACGTCCCCGTCCCAAGTCCTGATCGAAAAGCGTGTTGACGAGAGTCGAGAAGGCCATTAGTTTCCAGGAAGTGCTTTAGCCGCCTGTTAACTAATCTCTCCATTGTCTTCGATATGCAGCTAGTTAATGAGATCGGTCTGTAGCCAGTAGGGTCCGTGTTCCGATGGTTTTGTTTGGGGATGGGCACAACCAAGCTATGCCTCCAGCTCAGTGGAAAGGTTCTTTCGGTCCATTCGCGATTAAAGAGTTCGAGTAGGCAGTTTTTTCCTGATAGAGGAAGATTTTTCAGCATGGGGTACCCTATCTCGTCGTTCCCTGTTGACTGTCCTTTGACCTTGGATAGGGCAAAATCGAGTTCAGCCATGGTGAATGGGGCATTAATGGCATCGTTTGGGCCTGTGTCGGGGATAGGAGTGTTTCGAACTGTCTGGGCGGAAACGTCATTTTTCCGAATAAATTCGATCGAGTAGTTATCGATCGCTGACAGATCTGCAAAGTGGTCGGCAAGTGCGTCAGCCACCATTTCTGGATCTCGAGTGTACCTGTCCTCTATTTTGAGGGTTATACCTGTGGTTCGCTGCTTACCGTTCATGGAGTTGATCCGGCCCCAAACCTCAGTGGAGGTATGTTTTTCGCTAATATTGTCCA
Source organism: Wyeomyia smithii (assembly GCF_029784165.1). Lineage (NCBI taxonomy): Eukaryota > Metazoa > Arthropoda > Insecta > Diptera > Culicidae > Wyeomyia > Wyeomyia smithii. The sequence goes on from NC_073694.1 coordinate 100,111,116, forward strand.
AAAATCCTTCCCATGATGCACGTTTCGCTTCCCGAACAACTTGCCGACATTTGTTTCGCAGTGTTCTATACTGCTCCATGGCTGACTCTCTATCGGGATGTTGTGCTTCCAGCCGTTTAACGGCACGGAGGGCCTTTCGGCGTACTTTCACAGCCATACTAACGTCCTGCGACCACCAGTGCAATGCTTTTTTTCCTGACTTTCGGCTGGTTTTTGGAATCGCAGCTTCTGCCGCTCGAATGATTGCGTCGGTAAGTTCGGGGATGCTACCAGGCTGATTGTCACGGATTGCTGCTAAGATGTGGTTGTTGAATAGGGTCCAGTCTGCTTGCTCGAATTGCCACCTAGGTCGCTTCATGATGCTAGCGGAGTCGCTGTTGATATTGATGAAAATTGGTGTATGGTCGCTTCCCATCAGATCTTCACATGTATTCCACTCTAGTCGTGATACCATTTGTTCACTGGCTAGTGAAATGTCGATAGCGGATTCCTTGTTTCCTCGGAAGAAAGTAGGGGAGCCATCGTTCAAAATGGTAAGGTTGGCATCCACTAACACATCCGCAACAATGGATCCACGTTTATTTTCCTTTTTGCTACCCCATTTTGGATGATGACTGTTAAAGTCTCCAAGCAGAAGACAAGGTTCAGGAATTTGCTGGATTGCTTCTCTTAATTTTCTCTCAAGGTCCGAGATTTTTTGGCATGGCAGGTATATACTAGCTATCGTTAGAGGTATCGGTGCGAGGATTTTAGTGGCAATGATCGGCAATTCGGTGTCGAGTTGAATCGGTGTGTGGGGGATTCCAACTTGGATTCCAAGGGCAACCGAGTGATAAATGCTGTTGATTTGCCTATGGATCCAGGTGTACTTCCCTCCTAGTGTTCTGTCCATGCTGCCTGGGGAGACTCGATGAATTTCTTGTAGCGCAAGAACCGTTGCTGGATTGTCCCTGACCAGCATTTCGAGGTCGGTCAGATTGTGAAAAAAACCGTTTATGTTCCACTGAATCGCTATAGGTAGCCGATTTGAGAGTGGTTTTGCTTGTGAGACGATGAATGGGTTTTGAGGATGCGATAATCGTGTGGAATTCCCTGGGTAGAATACGGTTGCGAAGGGGTTCATGTTTTTCCTGGGGTGTGGGTGACTAGTGTCTTCTACTGTAGTTCTTCGACATTGCTGGGCGCTGTGCTGATCTACACAGATCCGCGGGCTGTTCGCCAGGGACTGTGCGGGAGTACTGACCCTCCAGGTTTCAAGCCAGAGATTCCTGGAGGGTGTTTCCTCGACCTCTTCCGTTGATTGTGCGGTATTTGTTATGGTGTTCGCCATCGTCGTCTCTTTGTTGATACAGATCCGCTGTTCTTCCGCCAGGGACTGTGCGGGAGTACTAGCCCACCTAGAGACAGATGAAGTTTTCCGAGTGGGGGTTTCCTCGACCTCTCCCGCTATTATTGCGGCATTCATGTCGTGTTGGGTAGTGCGGGTTTCCTTTGTTTGATTTGCGATTCCGTTTCCCATCCCTTTCCTGAGGAAATTTGTTGATGATTTCTTTATCGTGCTACCCAAAGACAAAGTAAATGACACGCTGGATGCTTTTAACAACTACAATGAGCATTTGCAGTTTACGGCAGAGGAAGAAAACAACAGACGTCTTCCTTTCTTGGATATGACCGTTACCAGGGAGTTGAACCTTACGTTATCAACAGAATGGTACAGCAAACCGATCGCATCTGGTCGCGTGTTGAACTATTTTTCGTTGCATCCGCTACAGCAGAAAGTCAACGTCATCACAAACTTCGCTAAACGGGTAACGGTCCTAACATCACATCCAGAGGAAAAACGGTTAAAACAAATCATTCATTATCACCTTCGGTGCAATGATTATCCCTCATCGTTGATCAATCGCATTATGAATCGGGCTCTGAACGAACGTCAACAAGTCACACGAGATACACAGGATCAAACAACGCAATATGCATCACTTCCCTACGTCCCAGGTTTGAGTAATGCTATCGTCAGGTGCCTTAAAGACGATTACCCGCGATCACTATAGCTAACAGAAATTCACGTACCACCAAAATACTATATACGAATGTAAAGGACCCGGTGAACGCAATGCTGCAGCATAACGTCATCTATAATATTCCGTGCAGGAACTGCGTGGGGTGCTATATTGGTATGACTACAAACAAGCTAAAAACCCATATGAGTGGCCACAAGTCAAATGTAAACAAACTTGATGGTATCTTGAACGCGGGTCACACCTACAATGATCAAGCAGTAGTCGAAATGAGTAGCAAAACAGCTCTTTTAGAGCATTGCATCAAACACCAACACCGGTTTGCATTGGAGGAAACCAAAATTATTGACAGATCTTTCTCCGCATCTCAACTACCAATGCTTGAATGTTTTCACATTTACAACACTCCTCAGACTGTAAACTACAGGACAGATGTTGAAGGAATGAGCTCGATCTACGCCGGACTATTGCATACGATTGCGAAAAACAACCAAAACCAAAACGAATATTCCACCACCAATGCTAACACCATTACCACCCCGGCCACCATCTCCACCAGCCACATCGTCTCCAATACAGCTTGAAACGACATTACAGCCAAAACCATTACCAATAGATGCAAATTTCATCTCCACTGAGCAGGAATATCGAGCGGGAGAAAATATCTCTCCTGCCCAATACACCAAAACTGTTTTCAAACATTTAGTTATAAGTAAGAGTCCATTTTGGTGTTACCAGAGGTGCGATAAAAAGCCCGAGAAAAATAAATTAAATCCACCAACGCATCGTGCTTTGTGATGTGGTAAAAGTTTGTAGGTAATCCCTAAAGCTCAAACTAACTCTAACGTTTCAATATAGGTACTTTGAAAAAATCCTATAGACAGCTATGACAACCTATCGTAAAGCTTTGTACGCTGAACGAAAAACGGTACAACTTTATGTAAGTTTTTTGAGAAAAAACAATGTCAGAGTTTTTGAAGAAAAATATGTACTATTTTTATAAAATGTTTTCAATAAACTTGTAGATCCCCTGAGGAAGGCCAAGTTCAAAGGCCGAAACGTCGGACATAAAACCTAGTAGCGTTTTGATACACCCCTAAGACTGAAAAAGCCGTATTTCCCTTGAAATTTCATGTTAAAACAAATGTTAAATTCAAGAGTAGGTTGTCTTGAGAAAGACTGATGGGAAATAATTTTCAGGTAGTCTTTAAAAGACACACTGACAAAACACAAACTTTGAAGCTATAGGCAGTCAAAGACCAGTCCACAAGCAACTGAAAACACGTCTGACCTGTAGGACAGTTCAAGGCGCACTGAACAGTGCAGGTTTGATATACGCATGCGTGCGTCGTAGTAGAGAAAGAGAGATTGCGATGCAACTGCTTATCTATGCGTGGTGCATGGATCATCTATGCGTGAGGTAGATGTTTGAATTTTGGTGTTGTATGGAAATTCGGATTTCTCTGTGTTTAAGAAGTTTGTCATGTATGTTAACTCTAATCAGTACGTTTGAGATAAAAAGAGAAACAGAACTATATCACTATCTTTGTTCAGTAAATCAAGCTAGAGCTAAGAAGATATACAAGTATAGAAATGCCCTAGCTAGCTTTTATTATAGTATTAGTTATTTTACCCCCTACAGAACATAATTTTAACCAAATTCTTACTATATAAGGTTTGAAATTGTTGAATAAAAATCAAGTCATATATCAGTCTGAATTTTAATCTTGAACATTGAGGTTTACTTCACTGCCAGCTTGAGAGCGACCAGCAGATTGTTTGTACGATTCCACTCATTCAGCCAAGAATTATTCTAGCGGTGAGTTTTGAGTTGTGCAATATACTCGTTGGTTAGCCCAAAGGCCGGAACTTGTAATATTTTTCTAGCTTGAATATTTCTCTCTTCATAAGGCAAACCTCCAAAGGAGAAAAAAGCCCGAAGACTTGAAAGTTCATGTTTGTAAAATTTACAAGCTGAAGCAACGATTCACAAGTCCGCGGAAAAAAAGACCCCGTCTTAGCGTTGGAAGCTCTACGAAAGGGAGCTAGTGAACCGCGACCAACATTGGTGTCCTCCAGTGAGGAAAATAGTGAATCGTAATTAAATCGCGAACTCACGAGGTGTACTCGACACTGTTAAGATCGAGTGAAAGTGGGCTGCGTGCCAAAAAGACTAAAGTAAAAAAAAGTGGTTAAAGAACCACAAGTCGGCTGCGTGCCAAAAAGACTAAAGTCAAAAAAAGTGGTTCAAGAACCATAAGTGGGCTGAGTGCCTAAAAGACTGTTAAGTCAAAAAAGTGGTTAAAGAACCACAAGTGGGCTGCGTGCCAAAAAGACTAAAGTAAAAAAAAGTGGTTAAAGAACCACAAGTGGGCTGCGTGCCAACCGACTGTAAGTCAATTAAAATGCCGGTAAAATTATTGATTAATAAAAACGGACACTGCCGTCTGTGTCACGAGCCAGATACATTATGCGACTTAGTGGCCTGCGCTGAATGCGATCGCTGGTTTCACCAGTCATGTGTGAACCTCCAGCGAAAACCGCACAAAAATGAGAGATGGATCTGCCCTAAATGCGCAGAAATTTAAACTATAATTCGAGAATTGGAGGCTAAAAATACGACACCAAAAGAGCATTTTATGATGCCTAAATGGACGAGTTGATAACGTCCATAAAAATATTAAAATGGAAACTCAGCCAGTTCAGAACGACTGGCAGTTGTATCTTAAAAGGCAAGCATTGCTATCTTTGCCAAAGTTCTACGGCTCCCCAAAAGAATGGCCAAGATTTAAAAAAATATACAAGGAAACAACTAAAGCTGGAGAGTTTTCCAATCTCGAAAATCTTACCCGTCGGCAACGCCAAGAAAACGGTTCAAGCGTTGATGCTCGATCCAGATAATGTATCCAACATAATGGATAGGCTAGAAGAAGTTTATGGAAGACCAGACTATGGATGAGGTCTGGTCTTCCATAAACTTCTAAACTTAAAGAATTAGTAATGGAGTTGAGAAAAATAAAAAAAGAATCAAGGACAAGCCTGATCGAAACAACTGATGCGTTGGAAAACTTAATTAATAACCTTAAAATTATCCTAAAAGAGGAATATCTCAACGATGTTCGTTTAATGGAAGAAATCGTCTCAAAGTTACCCTACAATATACAAGTGAAATGTTATTTAGTTATTTATTTAGTTATTTATTTATTTCGTCAATCATAGTAGACTACATCTTTAAAACTATTGCTACCATCACAAATATAGTTATGTAATTCTAGTGTTCAGTATTTTCCTAAGAGCATTTCGTGACATCGTTGAATCAATAACTTCACAATATTTATTGAAAAGACTCATTATACTATTAACTGGCCCGGCCATGGCATATTCTGTTCTATAAGAATTTAATACAAAAATTTTTCGCGTTCTTAATGAGCGTGTAGGAGCATAAAAGTTGAGTTTTCCAAGCAAATTTTCCGAACTTATGCGTTGTGAAACTAAATCGTTGACAAGAGTTACCGAAGCAATTTCTCTTCCTTTTTCAAGCGTTTCTATATTAATAAGCATGCAACGCGATTCATAACAAGGGAGAGGAAATGAATTCCAACCTAGTTTTCTTAGTGCATATAACAAAAACTGTTTTTGTACGGATTCGATTCTATTGGAATGGACGTCTTGATAAGGCGACCAAACAACACTACAGTATTCTAAAATAGATCTAACATATGTAACGAAGAGAGTTTTTGTAGTGTACGGGTCTACGAAATAATAACTGAACCTTTTTATAAAACTTAGCATACTGTTGGCTCTATTGATGATCGTATTGTAGTGATCAATGAATGTTAACTTAGAATCCATAATTACTCCTAAATCTCTAATTTGATAACACCTTTCTACAACTTGATGTCCAAGAGTGCAACTGGCATGTTCAGGATTTCTTTTCCTTGTGTAGGATATAATATTACATTTTTTTACGTTGAGATCAAGAAGACTTTTTTTACACCAAATGTAGAAAATGTCAACCTCTTGTTGGAATTGTTGGATGTCTGATTTGTGTTTTATTTCCATGTACAGTTTCATGTCATCGGCATATATCAATACTTTGAGACGATTCAACACAAGGGTAACGTCATTAACAAATAAAATGAAGAGCAAAGGTCCTAAATGGGAGCCTTGTGGAACTCCAGATGTCACTTTTACTGGTACAGAAAGGTGTCCCTTAAACCTAACCGTTTGTGTCCTATTCGTCAAATAAGATTCAATCCATCTAAGTAGGCCTGACTCAAATCCCAGTTTTTTTAATTTGAACATAGGCATATAAATATCTACTCTGTCAAAAGCTTTACTAAAATCCGTGTATAGAGTTTCCACGAAGTTGACTCTGTCCATAGACGCAAGAGAGAAATCAACAAATTCAAGTAAGTTGGTAGCCGTAGACCTCCCTTTGTAAAAACCATGTTGGTTACACGTTATGCGATTCTTTACCTGATTAAATATTTTTTGGTTTACGATAGCTTCAAAAAGTTTAGGAATACATGATATTTTTGCAATGCCACGATAATTTTTGATGTCAGATCTCTTACCTGACTTGAAAATCGGTATAAGAAAAGATTTTTTCCAGACTGATGGAAACTGTCCGGGCGTAAGGGATAAGTTGAAAAGCCAAAACAAGGGTTTTACGAAGGCAGGAGCAAGATTTTTCATAAGTGAGGATGGAATTCCATCTGGACCTGGACCTTTTGAAGCGTCCAGTTCTTTTAGTATTGCGAGGATTTCTTGAACATTTATTTGCTTAATAGATACGTTATTTATTTGTTCATGCAAGTGCGAGAAATACTCAAAGTCCCTGACTTCGTCGCTATTTTTATAAACGATTTGAAAAAAACTCGCAAACTTGTTGCAGATTTGCTTTGAGTCAGTACTGCCAAAGTCTTCATATTGCATGCGAGATGGGAAGTTATTAGACTTCATTTTATCGTTTGCAAATTTAAAAACTGTTTTGGGTCTGATTTAATGTTATTTTCTACCCTTGTGTTGTAGTTCTCATACGCAATAGATATTTTAGTATCAGTTCATCACAAATGTTCAAATATTTGTCCAAATTTCTTTGGTCTTTAAGTTTTTTGTAAGTTTTATGAGCTTTTTGTTTCCTGTTCTTTAAATTTTTGATTTCTCTGGTGAACCAAATGGGATCTTTTGAGCTAACCGTTTTCTTTTTTGATTTTGGTACAGTTGAGTCTAAAACACCATACAGTGATGATAAAAAATTATCAACCGCTTTGTTTGTATCTATTTCATTTTTTAGAAGTGATTGCCAGTCGATGTCAGTTAATTTACGATTGATTAGTTCAAAATTTGCTTTAGTGAAGTCATATTTATATTCAGGCTCATGATCAGAGGGTCGTGATCTCTCGGTATCAATCATTAGCGAGTACTCAATTGCAGTATGAAATTTTTAATTTTTCCATAGGGGATTTTCTGCTTTGTCAACACTTAAATCTTCCGTGCAATTGATGAATAAAAAGTCTAAAAAACAGTTTTGCTCATTCCGGATTGAGTTTACCTGATTTAATCCAAGTTTACTAAATCCGTCAAAAATAAATTGCAGAGTTTAGTTTTCTCCTACTACAGGAAGTAAAAGCGATTCATTATCATCGTTTACAATAAAATCAGCATCATTTTGATTGAAATCTCCATATATATGAATTTTTGAGTTAGTGTTGGACTCATCATTCACTAATTCTACCGTCCTTAAAAATTTTTCATATGATTGCTTTTTGGCAAAGTGGGGTGGAAAGTAAACAGATACGAAAATATGGATTTCACCCTTCAACAGAACTTTAACCCAGACATCTTCAAATTCGGCATGTTTCTGGGTTATGATTTGCTCAGAATCATGCTGAACCCCAACAGCCACAAGCACTCCTCCACCTGATTTCTTATCAGATAGTGATAAATCACGATCGCTCCTGAACACATTGAAGGAACTGTTGAAAACTTCTTCACTTTTAATATCTTCGTTCCAGTTCGTTTCCGTTGCTAAGATGATTGAGTATGAACATCCACTTATTCTGTTATCAATGTGATTAATTTTGAGTGCACTGCGCATCCTGTTGAAATTCTGAGCATAAATCAAAACTTCATTGACTTGACTACTGGCGTTGTTTTTTCTTCCTCTGAGCGTCACTGATTTTGAAAACACGAATGCTTACAATAACATCCATCACACGGGAAACTTGTTGATCTAAAATTATTGTTATTGTTATAGTTGTGGCTGCCAGCCAAATGGTAAGGACACGATACAGCTGAAGAGGTCGCGGGAGTCGTTAAGTTGAGCGGGCGCGTTGAAACGGTAGGCATGAAAGATGATTGTGACTCATTATTCGCTGGGTACGGATTAAGTACTTCGCCTCGTTGAAAAGAGATATGCTGGAGATTAGGTGGGGGTCGAGAAAATTTATCCTTCGCTGCAGCAAGAAGCACACGGTCTGGTGGTAATTGGTTGTAGTAGCTGTTGTTAAGATTCCTGTTAAGATTGAGGTAACGATTCGGGATTTGATTGTTGTTATTATTGATACTGTTATTGTTGTTGTTGGAGTTGTTAATGTTGCGGTTGTTGTAGATGTTATTGTTGCGATTGAAGTTATTATTGTTGCGGTTCTGGTGGTTGTTGTTGCTGCGGTTGTTGTAGATGTTATTGTTGCGATTGTAATTGTCATTGTTGTTCAGGGGGTTGTTATTGTTGCGGTTGTTGTAATTGTTACCATTGCGGTTGTTGTTGTTAGTATTGTTATTGTAAGCCTGTTGTCGTCGATTCCTCCTTCTTCTGGCTGCATCTGCATTCTTCAACTGTACCAAACGACGCCTTTTACGTTCATCATAATCTGTCCAATCCGCTTTCCAAACTTTTTTTGAACCTAGAAACCGCCAACCTGAATTATTGGAATTATCCAAATTAAGTTCGGTTGCCAAACTTGGAAGTGAAACAGGTGAAGCTATTGGGGAGCGGCAACACTCGCTGGCTTAGTTCTTAGTTCTTCGATGCAGGATGACAGAGTTTTAAGCTCATCTACAATGTTTATCTCTAACGGATTGGTTTGTATTGAACAGCTGGTTGCTGTTTCTACAAACAGCTGTCCTAACTGAGAAAGTTCGTTATTTATGCTGGTCAGCGATTCCGTTAATTCGTTCCGAAGTTCGTTCTTGAATTCCGAAAAAGCAATGTTAACGAGCTGCGTCAAGTGATTTTTAAGTGTAGGCATAACACCAGCCACACTGTTGGCTTTGATGTTTGACGTTAGCACTTGGTTTATTTGTATAAGTGACTTGTCGATACCCTCTAGAGTTTCTGGAATTGTGGTTGGTTGTTCGAGTTGGGTCACAAGTCGATGAATCACCTCTGTATTTTCATCAATCAATTTCGTCAGCTTGTTCTGCTGTTTGGTCAACGTGTTGAATTCAAACGATGCGGTTACTAAAAGTTGGCAGGAATCACAGCACGGTAGCAGAAATGCAGTTGGATCTACGGCTGGTTTATCTTGTTTGTCTTTTTTAACGATACGCAGAGAAATTTTGCTTCTTGCAACTACTCCGGGGGGCACGATACTCCCACACAGGAGGCATGGAATTTTCGATTACACACACACACGACCAGAACACTTCGGCACCGGAGTCTTTCGCGCAGACTTCGCAAATTTGATTCATTTTTACCGACACAAAAACACAACAAGCAAAATGAAAACTAAGCGAAAAACAATAATTTGATTTAAATTCGCGCGTGGATAGGAGCTAACAACAAACACGTCCAACTTGGTTGACTATTGACGAACGAATATATGCAGCAGAATGAGGAATTGGACAGAAGTCTATCATTAGAGGATTTAGGCCAATGGCTGAAACCGTTCGCTAAAACTTTCCTTTATATGAATCCGAACCATCACCAAAAAGAAAGAACAAATAGAGTGAATGTACATCAACAAGGCAAATCAGAGTGCCTTTTATGCGAAAATGCGCATAAGCTTACAACATGCGCTCGATTCTTGAAAATGACTCCGGAAGAGAGATCCAATTATGCGAAAAAGGAAAACATTTGCTTTGGATGCCTGTTATATAAAAATCATCGAGTGAGCAATTGCAACTTAGCAAGAAATGTGGAACAGAAGGTTGTAATATGAAGCATCATCGGTTGATACACCAAGAAATAAAAAAGAAAAGCGACGATGGATTACATCTTCACAACTCTGGCACAAAATTGTAATACCAGATAATACCTGTTACTTTAAAAAATGGTAACAAGGAAGTTGAAACGTTTGCATTTCTCGATGTTGGATCATCCTTAACACTACTGGATAACAGAATCGCGGATGAATTAAATTCACAAGGAAGAGTTCATCCACTGAAGCTGAAATGGACACAGGATATTTGCAAGGAAGATTATCAAAGTCGCCTAGTAAACCTTAGTATTAAAGGTGCTTCATCGAAACAATATACTTTGAATGGAGTACGGACTGTACAAAAGCTGAATTTGCCCGTTCAATCAATGAACGGAAAGAAATTGATGAGTAAATATCCTCACTTAGCAGATATAAATCTAAGAGGATACAATGAAGCCCAACCAATGGTACTGATCGGCTTGGAGCATTCTCATTTAATGTTACCATTAGAAACCAAGATTGGAAGTAGTGATGCTCCAATTGGTATGAGAACAAAACTAGGATGGCTTATCTATGGGAATGAAAAAGAGTATGAGAGACATGGTTACTCTATGATCATTCAAGAAGAAAAAGCAATGAGAAAAATGATTGAAGACTATTTTTCAACAGAAGATTTTGGTGTTGAATGCAGCCAAAACTATCAGTCGGATGATGATAAACGCGCAAACGAGATTTTAGAGAAGACTTTAAAATTTAAAAACGGAAGGTATGAAGTAGGTCTACTATGGAAGGAAAATACCATACAATTTCCCGACAGTTATGCAAATGCAAACAAACGTTTAGAAACCATGGAACGTATGCTCGATTAACAGCCGGAATTGAAAAAATGGGCTATTAATACCATTGCGGAGCACGTCAAGAAGGGATACGCGCGAAAGCTCACACCTTCGGAATTAATAGTATCAATTACGAAAGTCTATTATTTACCTCACTTCATTGTACAGAACCCGAATAAGCAACCAATCAAACCGAGGCTAGTTTTTGATGCGGCAGCAAAAGTTAAGGACGTTTCTTTAAACTCTATGCTATTATCGGGACCTGACGCCACAACTTCTCTATTTGGAATATTACTACGTTTTCGAGAAGGACAGTATGCTATCAGCGGTGACATAAAGGAGATGTTTCATCAAGTTGGAATCATCCCAGAGGATCAGCATGCCCAGCGATTCCTATGGAGGGATTGCGATCGAAATCGAGAACCGGACAATTATGTCATGCAAGTCATGATATTCGGAAGTACGTGTTCACCTTCATGTGCCCAGGCAGCAAAAAATACTAATGCAGTTAAGCATAAACTGACCCACCCAAGAGCAGAGAAGGCGATCATAAATCAGCATTATGTGGACGATTACTTGGACAGCTTCACGTCAGTTATGCAGGCAGAAACAACAACCAAGGAAGTCATCGAAGTGCATCAACAAGGAGGATTCCATATCAGAAATTTCATTTCCAATAACAAGGATTTTCTCAGTAAGCTACCACCAGAACGTAGACAAATCAACGAATGTAAGTCTATAGATGATAAAGATACTATAGTGGAAAAGGTACCTACTTGGTATTCACTGGAATACAAAAACAGATTCATTTGGATACAATTTAAATATGCATAAATTGGGTAAAGAAAACATTAATCTACAGAATCCAACAATGAGAGAAATCTTAGCATTTGTTATGAGTATATATGACCCTATAGGCGTAATATCCAACATAACTATTCATGGAAGAATACTTTTACAAAACTTCCATAAAGAAACTACCGAATGGGATACCAATCTTCCTCAACATCTTTTGCAAAGTTGGACGCAGTTTGTCGAAACTATAAAATCAATCGAAAAATTAAATTTCTAGGTGTTTAATGCCAAAGCCTAGTGAAAACATTGAAATACACACTTTTGTAGATGCATCAGCTGAAGCATACGCCGCTTGCGCTTATTTGAGGTGCACAATCAATAATAGAGTTCATGTAAAATTAATAGCCGCCAAATCAAGAGTTGCGCCAATAAAACCCTTATCGATTCCACGTTTGGAATTACAAGCAGCTGTCTTAGGTACACGATTGACGGAAACAATAAGAAATGAGTTAAGACTTAATATAACAAGACAAGTAATGTGGTCGGATTCACAAACGGTATTGAAATGTTAGTGGTTTGTATATATGGGTTTATGTGGGTTTCGGTTATTAAAAGAGAACTCGAACCTCTCGAGTGTACGGTCGATTCAATACTGCTTTATTATTTCTATTTCTTAGCCTATACAGGCCGCACGATCGCAGATCGATACGTGATCTTTAATGCTGTGCTCAGCATAATCGCCGTCGCCCGTTCCTCGCGCGGGTGGCGTGATAGCGTTTATGCTGATCACAGTGTTTACACTACTTAAGTTTATATTACTTTCTTTTGCTTATCTTAAAAGGGGCCGTATCCACCACACGCCCTTTCTTAATGAATTTAAAAATTAGCCTTAAGTTCTAATTTTTAAATCTATATAATGCTTGAATTGAAATTAGGAATGAAAAAAAAAAAAATTTATAGTTTGAATTTATAATTATTACTCTAATATAATATATAATGATGGAGATACATATCTATACGTATACATACACATATATACATATATATATATATATATATATATATATATATATATATATATATATATATATATATATATATATATATATATATATATATATATATATATATATATATATATATATAAATAAATAAATAAATATATATATATATATATATATATATATATATATATATATATATATATATATATATATATATATATATATATATATATATATATATATATATATATATATATATATATATATATATATATATATATATATATATATATATATATATATATATATATATATATATATATATATATATATATACATATACACATATACACACACACACGTACATATACATATATTAAAATCTGTATAAAAATGTTTTTGTATCAAATGTTTTTATATAAAAATATTTCTGTATAAAATGTTTATGCATAAGAATAACATTTATATAAAATATTCATGGAAATAATCATTATAAACTACTCTGGTTTCATCTTCTTATCTTTCTGAAAAACTGAATGTAGGTTCTTCTCTCTCTCTTTTTTTTTTTTTTTTTACTTTAAAAATTCTCTTATTCTGTCCTTATGAACTATGTCTATATCTTTATTATTTTTCATTGCTATCTTTACATTTGATCCCATATCTTCTAAAATTTCATATGGTCCGTTATATTTTGTTTCTAATTTAGGTCCCTTTTCGGTCTTCACGAGGACCAATGTTCCTTTTGTAAAATTTATGTCTTTGGCGTTTCGATTATATTTTGAAACTCTATCTGCCTTTACTTTGAGAAGATTCTCCCTAGCTTCTCTTTGAGAAACTTGTAGCTTGTATTTCAAAATACTCGTATAGTCGTCAATGTTATATATTGGGTCTGTTTGGTATTGTCCAGTTAGATTTGAAGGAAGGGTGCAAAGTCTTCCGAAAAGCAATTCGATCGGAGTCTTACCTGTTGCACTATGTACCGTTGTATTATAGGCAAATTTGTAAAACGGTATCCAGGCAGACCAACTTCCATAAGAGTTGTTCGTTTGTATGCGTAGAAAATTTCCAAGAACTTTATGCGAATTTTCCAACGCTCCGATTGTTTGATGGTGGTAAGCTGTGGAATTCAGCTTCTTCACCTGTAATAGTTTACATATTTTTTCAAATACAGTAGACATAAATTCGGTACCTCTATCTGTTAGAACCTGTGCTGGTACACCATAATTCAAAATGACATTTTCAACAAACGCTTTGGCCACGGCATCTGTTGTCTTGTCCATAATAGGTGTTGCGGTCACAAATTTCGTCAGATCACATTGAGTAGTCAGTATATACTGGTTACCTTCTGCGTCCGGCAATAATGGACCTACCATATCCAGAAATATTTTTTCGAAAGCTTGACTAGCTGTGCTTGTCAGCTGCATTGGTTGTTTAGTGTAATGGCTCTTGTTTCTCTGACAATGTGTACATCTCTTTATAAATGAAACAACATCGTTATCTAAGGTTTTCCAATGATATCGTTGTTTTATAGTATTAATTGTTCTTCTTATTCCTGCATGCCCTGCAGTTGGCAATACATGGAAATCATTTATAATAATTTTTTGTTCATTTCTATCGTCTATTTGACGAGTATTTCTGCCTCATATAATTATAGGCGGCATGCCTTTTATATCGAGGACTTCTATTTTGTCCTTTAATTTTTTATTTTCAATCGTATTTTTAACGATTAGGCCTTTTATTTTGGTTTCTTTGATAAGATCCACTAATCGGTTCATTACTCCCAGTAGGTGAGTCAATGTCGTATTAGGGTCGATACAAATAATACCCTGCTCTAATTGAGCTTCTAGCGCTTCATTTTTCTTCATGGATCCAATTTTAATTTCAATATAATTATTCGGTGTATCAATCTTAACCGATGTATCAGACTGCATTTTCTGTTTCGCGGTTTGACTTCTGGTACAAATAAGAGCTGTACCTGCTGGTGTTAGAGCCTTAAGATCTTCGATCGAAATACGTGATAACGCGTCCGCTACTACGTTTTCCGAGCCCTTTTTGTATATAACGTCAAACTTATATTCCTCTAGAGCCAAACGGAACTTGGTTAATCGGCTTGAAGGATCATTTAGTGTAAATAAATAAACTAATGGGCGATGGTCTGTAAAAATTTCAAATTTCCTGCCATATAAATATGGTCTGAAATGGCGTATTGCCCATACGACGCCTAATAACTCCTTCTCGATAGTGCTGTAATTCAGTTCAGCTTTATTCAAAGCCCTACTCGCAAATGCGATAGGTCTAGTGTTTTGATTACTTAATACTGCTCCTAAAGCCTTTCCCGATGCATCTGTGTGCAAGGTAAAAATATTACTCTCCGAAAAATTCGGGTAATCGAGGACTGGTGGATTCATGAAACACTCCTTCAAGTATTGAAAGGATCGTTCACACTCCTCCGTCCATTTAAAATCTTAATTTTTTCGAGTTAATTTATTTAAAGGACTACAAAGTTTCGCAAAATCCTTAATGTGCTTACGGTAATAGTTCGCAAAAGCAACGAACCTTTTTACCTCATCTGCGCTTCGTGGACTACTCCATTGTTTTATTATTTCAATTTTTGAAGGATCGGGTTTTACTCCTTCTACAGATACCAAATGTCCTAAATACAACAATTCGGTTTTAAGAAAATTGCATTTTTGCGGATTGAGTTTTAAATTTGTTTTACGTAAACGTTCGAAAACATCTGAAAGGTTTCTATTGTGCTCTTCCAGAGTCTTTCCAAAAACAATAATATCATCTAAATAAACAAGACATCTCTCCATATTAAGGCCTGACATGGCTACGGTCATTAATCTTGAAAATGTTGAAGGACTCACTTTTAATCCCATAGGAAGACGTGTCATTTGATATTGTCCTCCGCTGGTACCAAAAGCGGTAATTGGTCTATCTTCTGGCTTCAGTTCACATTGGTAATATCCTTGTGAAAGATCCAAATGAGAAAAATATTTCGCTCCTGCTAGCGACTCAATCACTTCTTCTATGTTAGGAAGTGGAAACTTATCATCTGAGCTGATTTCTTGGGAACCAGTAATAAAGGACTATTCCACTCAGAAATAGCGTTCTCAATGATATTTTCGCTCAACATTTTGTCTACTTGTCTCTGGACTTCTTCCTTGTGAGCTTGTGGTAATTTATATGGTCTGGTATATACAGGATGTGTATCTGGCTTAACAGTAAGCGAGGGTTGATAAATTTTCGTCACTGTTAATTTGTCATCTTTCAAACAAAAAATGTCGTTATATTTTATGCACAATCTTTCTATCACTGGTCTGTCCTTGTCATGGATTTCAGTCAGTTTTAATTCTGATAAAAGTTCTTTCGTTCTAGCAACATTATATTTTGATGCACCGTCAATCTCAAGAATATCATAATTTTTTAAAGGTTTTGCTTGAGGTTTTAAATTATCAACCTTCACAGCTTTATTTTTTATGTTCAGTATCCTAACAGGAATTTTTCCTTTTTCAGGTTTTACAATTGCTCCTGCAATGTATACTTGTGGTTGTATCTCCTGATTTAGAATAACCATTTGTTCTGAGAAACAAGTTTCAACAAAAGCAATCACTTCAGTTCGTGGAGGAATTATGAAATTTTCCTCAAATCGGGGGATTCTTAATGTCATTTTAGAATTTTCAAAATTTATCTTTGCTCCAAACTTTTTCAAAAAGTTGGTTCCAATTAAACCTATGACATTGGATGGTAGCTCATCCATAATGTGAAACGTAATCGGGTACATGTAGCCATTATATTCTGTAAAAGTATCTATTGTACCTAGTGTAGTGGTTACTCCATTTACACCACTTACTTCAATTATTCGTGATGTGTCAAGATATGAATTTAAATTTTTCGTTAAATGACGCTTATCGAGTAGACAGCATGAAGCTCCACTGTCCACTACTAAAAGAAAATTAGTGTTATCTATTTTGAAATTCAATCTTAGAGCTCTCTCGCCGCTAAAATTACTCACGAAAAAACTCTCTTACATTTGCTTCTGCTCGGGGTTGTTGCTCTTGTGGTTCCTCCGCCACATTTGCATTTCGTCTCTGGGGATTATTATTATTGTTGAGGTTGTTGTTATTCCGAGGAGCATTGTTTCCATTGTTATTGTTGTTATTATTATTTTGGTAGTTATTATTAGGATAGTTATTATTAAGATTGTTGTGGTTATTGTTGAAGTTACGTCGATTGCTTCGATTATTATAATTGTATCCTTGATTGTTATTAAAATATCCAGGGTTGTGGTTATCGTAACCATGGTTGTTATTGCAATAACCTTGGTTATAATTTTGTTGATTATTGTTATTATGACGATAACCACGGTTATTATTGAATCTGCTGCCTCCTCTACGGCCTTGGTTTCGGTAACTAAAATGATTACTGAAATGGGGAACTTTGTTTCCCTGAGCCCAGAATGCTGGCTCCGTCGATGATTGAGGTTGAACCTCCAATGCATCAGAAATAGCCAAAGTCAAGGTCTTTGGATTTCTGGACTTTACTAAATAAGCTGCCGATTTGTCTCTTAAACCATTTCTAAAGGTGTGTACGGCTATAGGCTCCACCACTGGCCTAGCGGAAGCTTCGGTAGTAAATGGGGGGCCTTTGGAAACCCATGCAGCTGCCAGTTTCGTGGCTAGTTTTTCAATTTCACTGCCGAATTCGGTAACAGTTCTACCACTCCTCTGCTTTAACGATCGCAATTCAGCCTCCACCGCTATGGGGGTGAGCTGGACAGCAAACTTCTCTTTAAGTGTGGCTTTCGCTACCGCAAGGGTTTGAACTCCTTCGAGGGATCCGCGTGCAGCGCCCACTAATCGGGATTTGAGAAAGGTAATAAAGCTGACTTCCGGTACTTCCGGGTCATCAGCTCGTAGGACATCCACGTTGTCCAACCAAGACTGGAGAGAAGCAGCATCCCCGTCGTATTTATCAACGACTCGGATAGCCACTCCCAAATCAATTTTATGAGCCATTGTGAATGTTTTTTGGCTTATTTCGCTTAAATTACTTTCTTTGTCGTCGTCTTCGTCTCCTATGTCTCTTGGGTCGTTTTCTGTAATCGTTAAATTTAAGTCTACTTTAACAAGGTCAAACACTCAATGGCTATTGTTTTTAATTTTTTGTATCTTTTTCTAATGACAATATAGTCGGCGGTTCCTTCAGCGGTTACTGTTATCTGCTTGATTTCTCGTAATAGCTCGTATACCGCTTTAATCTTTTTATGCCTAGTCGGCGCTGTCAAATTCTTAAATTTCTTTAAACTAGCTAGCAACTTGTTTAGAGTGTCACCAGCTTCAAAAATTTTTTCCATTTAGCATTAAAGCATAGGTTGTATGTTACGTAGTTATTTATTTATATATATATATATATATATATATATATATATATATATATATATATATATATATATATATATATATATATATATATATATATATATATATATATATATATATATATATATATATATATATATATATATATATATATATATATATATATCCATATCTACTTACACGTATACGTGGATTAGTGTTTTAATTATTTTTTTTTTTCGTTGCTACTCCATGAGTAAAATAGAATACTTATATTCTTGTTGTTACCTAAAAGGTATATTTTTAAATATTGTGAAGTTTTATTAAACATCTCACGATACTCTCCTTTAGTCTAAATCGAGTTGGTCCATTGTATATTTCAGTGATTTCCCATATTATTCCACAACAGCACTGTATCTATTTCATCGTATAGCGCTGCCAGAGCGTTGAAAGTTGTCGTTGGTGCGCTATGTCCGATGGCTGCATTTGTAGCTAGGTGGTACAGGTGTTCCGAAAGTTTCAAGTATGCTTCGGCCTCTTCCGGCATAAATGATCGTTGTTTGATATGGTCGTACAAAGTGTCTCTTAATTGCGTTAGATGATGACGGCAAGATTGCACAAGGAATGCACTAGAAATTGCGGCTCTATGGGATCTATCCATTTTTTTTTCTACTTATTGTTCGTGATTGCTCATAATTGTTTATTTTTCAGCAATAACGTCTGTCAAGCGGGCGATAGAACGTGCTGTGCGTTCTGCGTCCCGTGTTTTTGCACTTTTATATCGCTTCTCTAATTCTAGAACTAAAAAGATAGCGACCACTACACAAATGACCCACAAGATGACACTATGTTCTTCGTGATATGAGGTGTGTAGGTCTTGATTGTTGACCACTTGCACTAAAGCATCACCACTGGTGTCCGTCTTGGACTGGGGTGTGCCCATTCTTACATCGTTAACACTCACTGTGGCCTCTTCTATTGGTGCATTTGGTCTTTTCTGGTTCATTCGAGGAACCTGGAATCTTCTGATCGCCTCATCGTTAACTTTACGTTGCACAATTCCACTGACTGATACTGCTCATTTTCTACTGCTCTTCGGGTTATTGTTCACTGTTTTGAACATTTTACATTTGTATATCTTTGTTGCACAATTTCAAACACTTCATAACTGGGTTCAAAGTTTTCAGTAAAGCGACGCCGAACCGATACACCATCATGGGATCGCCTCCTGGCAGGATCGCCATGAAATGTTAGTGGTTTGTATATATGTGTTTATGTGGGTTTCGGTTATTAAAAGAGAACTCGAACCTCTCGAGTGTACGGTCGATTCAATACTGCTTTATTATTTCTATTTCTTAGCCTATACAGGCCGCACGATCGCAGATCGATACGTGACCTTTAATGCTGTGCTCAGCATAATCGCCGTCGCCCGTTCCTCGCGCGGGTGGCGTGATAGCGTTTATGCTGATCACAGTGTTTACACTACTTAAGTTTATATTACTTTCTTTTGCTTATCTTAAAAGGGTCCGTATCCACCACAGTATTGTTGTGGATCACTACTCAACAAAAGGCTCCATTCATTGCTCGTGGAATTGGAGAAATATTAACGTCAACGACTAAAGATCAGTGGAAATGGGTTCCAACAAAGGAAAACCCAGCTGACGAAGCTACAAGACGAGCAAACTCTTGGGAAAAATGGTTGAATGGACCTAAATTTTTAAAACTGTCAGAAGACAAATGGCCAATTTTTAGAAAAAAAATCAGATGAAGGTAATTTAGTAGCTATGCATCAGATATGCAGAATGCTAGTTTTTATTCCAGAGAATTATTATTCAGATTGATGGAGGTTAGTTAAACACCACTGCACCTACAAGAAATTTGCAGACCGGTACTATAAAAGTCCACACTTCAAAAAACATGTTACTTTG
This sequence comes from Wyeomyia smithii, assembly GCF_029784165.1. Lineage (NCBI taxonomy): Eukaryota > Metazoa > Arthropoda > Insecta > Diptera > Culicidae > Wyeomyia > Wyeomyia smithii. The sequence continues at coordinate 100,131,210 of NC_073694.1, forward strand.
AATGAATATCGAATTATAGAAAATGCCTTATATAGGAAGGCACAATGGAGCTATTTTCAAAAGGAAATGGAAGACCTAACAGCTAATGGTCATCTAACTTCTCCTGGAAAATTATCGAAATATAACCCAATTCTTGATGAAAACAAGGTTATGCGTAGTAAAGGAAGATTGGAACTCGCCTTTAACGTTACAACAACGATGAGAAAACCAATTCTTTTACCGCAGGGACATTACATAACTTATTTATTAGTAAAGAGCTATTATGAGTGTTGGATTTCGTACTATCAACTTGTCAGTCAAAGTATTAGCTTTAAGTTTGGTTTTATTCGATCTGCTTCTTATCGTAAGATAAACAGTTTGATTGAGACAATTTTATTTCGACTGATCTCTGCGGTTTTTATTATCTGCTGAGTAGAGAATTCTAAGCAAGCAAGCTAGAGCCTTTTGTGACCTTTCGCTCATACAACTGAGGCTAGCGATGACAAAGAAAGCGATAAATTTAATAGCGTCTGATCGAGTGAGATCGCTGTGGATTGATTTTGTACTAATTTGGGATGTTCAATGTTCAATACTACGATTACTTAACATAGCCGGCCACCGTTGAAAACTCATTTTCAACCTAATTCTATATCTAACTGACTGGGTGACCATAGCGAAAGAGATAGCTAACTGAATTCAACATAAGGCTTTTGATTCAGATTATCTTCGGCTTCGACGATGCAAACCAGCCCACGTGCTACTTCGGGTTGTTTACGTTCCTTCTCAGCATGTCTCGGGTGAGCAACGACCGTCTAGGAGACGTCGTCTGGCATCAATCGTCTGGCATCGACGTCTGCAAATCAGCTGACTGCTATTGTTCCTTCCGATGATCAGGACAGCTGCTTGTGTTACACATGAATGTTACACATACGAACAGAGCGATGAATGAATTTCGCTTGTTTCGAGAGGAACTTCCTAGCTGACGTCATATTGCTTGTGGGATCTTTAACATCAGTGGTTCGATTTGTTTCGTTCAGAAGCCGATCCAATTGGTTATTATCCGAGACGACTCGAATAAGGATTGCAGCAAGTTATCATGAAATACAAGAAACATTAGTTCTCAATTCTAAAGTAAGACATGCACATGCATTGTCGGATGGTAAACCAATACGAGGGTTGTTACATATCGTAATGTCGATCTTCATCCTCAGCGGTTGCTGACGATCGTACGGGTAGCACACAAATATTCGAGATAGCACGGCGTAGCTCGCCATCTTTCGTCTTGACGATTACTACTCGAACATTGCCGTCGTCACTGCGGAAAATTGGATGACACGGCCGTACCGCCATTTGAGGGGCGGGAGGTTGTCGTCTTTTACTAGCACCATTGTCCCAATTGCTATGTTGTCGCGTTGCTGGGTCCACCTGGTGCGTGGGAGCAATCCGGACAGGTAATCTGAGCTCCAGAGTTTCCAGATGCGGCGTAACAATTCCTGGTTTTGTTGATAACGATCCAAACGACTGGTAGGTATGCTTTCGTACGATGGTTGTGCTATAGCTTCCAGTGGTCGATGAATCAAAAAATGACCAGGTGTGAGAACTTCCAATTCATCTGGGTCAGCGGAGAGCTGCGGTAGCGGTCTAGAGTTTAAACAGCTCTCGATCTGAACTAGGAGGGTTTCAAAATCGTCTTTCAAAGGGACTGATGCTCCCATTGTTGCTTTCAGGTGTCTTTTAAAGGATTTCACGGCAGCCTCCCAGAGGCCACCGAAGTTTGGGGAGCGCGGTGGGATGAATTTAAACTGGATACCGGACTCGCTGCAGTACGAAGTTACCATGTGTTGATGTTGTTGGGAAGTAAACTGCCGAGAGAATTCTGCTAACTCTCTTGATGCTCCGAGGAAATTTTTGGCATTATCGCATTCGATTACGGTTGGTTTACCTCGACGTGCTACAAAGCGCTTCAGAACAGCGATAAACGCATTGGTGGAGAGGTCTGCCACTAATTCAATATGCACCGCTTTCGTAACTAGGCACACGAAGATAGCGTCATAACCTTTGATTGGAGCGGATTTTCGACCCGTGTGACGATGATAGATTGGTCCACAGAGGTCTACGCCCGTTTTTATGAACGGGTAGGTTGGAGTCACTCGTTCAGCAGGCAAATCTCCCATTAGCTGCTCGAGAACTGTCGGTTTGCAGCGAAAACATTTTATGCATTGATGTACTACTTTGCGCGCTAGGTTACGTACCCGTAGAGGCCAAAATCTTCCTCGGATAGTAGCTATGAGTAGTTGGGGTCCAGCGTGTAGCAACTTCTCGTAATAGTAAACCATAACTCACTCAGTAAAAGGATAATTTGGTGGCAATATTCTGGGATGTTTTCTCTCTTCTAATACTGGTGCGTATCTAAGCCAACCACCAACTCGCAAAATATCATCTTTAAGAATCGGTGCTAGAGTTTTTAATCGGGAATTTGACTTGACTTGGCCACTTGTAGCAACGCTTCTTATGTCTCCAGCGAAAGACTCTTCTTGGGCGATACGGGTTAAGACACAAACTGACTCATTTAGTTCATCGGTTTGAAGAAAACTTTTGCGACGTTTTAGACGATTTGCTTTTCTTGCGTTGTATGCAAATCGCAAAAATAAGCTACGAGACGGATAAGTGAAATGTATGACGAGCGCAAGGCAAAAATGAAGCTCTGTGGTTGCACTTGCACCGGTAGGCTAATAGTTGCTTCTTCTAGCTGTTCAACTGGAAACTCTTGAGCAACCGTGCGAACTAGCGGAGGCCAAAATCGTTCTGATTGGCGTAGCCAGGGTGGGTCTCCCCACCACATTTGCGTTTCTTTTAATTGAGTGGGCAGCACTCCCCGAGAAATGACATCTGCAGGATTTTTGATTCCGGGAACATGATCCCAGATTCCGTCGTTCGTTGCGTGTTGAATCTCAGAGACACGGTTAGCGACAAAGGTTTTCCACCGTGAGGGTGTTGCAGAGATCCAATGTAGGGCTATCATTGAATCGGTCCAGAAAAAGCTTTACATACGTGTCTTCAGGTTATTTTGAACCTTCTGATAAAGATGACTTAGGATCAACGCGGATGAAAGTTCCAACCGTGGTAAGCATATTTTCTTCACCCTTTTGCGTTTGCCCATGGGAGCAATTTTGGACTTGGAAGTCAGTAGACGAACGACAGATTCTCTATTAACCGCAACAGTGCGTAAGTAGATGCAGGCGCCATATGCCTTTTCTGAGGCATCGCAAAATCCATGAATTTCGATGCTGATGGGATCGAAAACGGACAAGGCCCAACGTGGAACAGTTAGACTATCCAATGCTGCAAGTTCCTCTCTAAACTGCAGCCAGAGTTGTTGAAGTTCTGCTTCAAGCGGTTCATCCCAGTCTTTCTTGTTTCTTCAAAGATTCTGCATGAAAACTTTTGCTAGAACAATCACAGGACCACCAGGTCCTAAAGGGTCATACAGACGAGCAGAGTCAGATAGGGCGATTCTTTTAGTGATGACTGTCGCGGTGTTCCACTTAGGGACTTGAAAGCCAAATTTGTCAGACGCGGGTTCCCATTTGAGACCCAGAGTTTTAACTGTGGTAGTAGAATCGAATTCTAAAACAGTACGTTCGTCGCGTAATTCCGCAGGTATGTGGGCCAAAATGTGTGGACAATTGGATGACCATTTTCGTAAACTGAACCCAGCGGAGTTTGAAAGGTTCAAAAGCTGGCTGCACAATTCCTTTCCTTCCTCAATGTTGTTGACTCCACTGATCATATCGTCCATGTAAAAATCTTTGGCAACAACAGCAGCAGCTTCAGGGTGTGTAGAGCTTCCAATTCTAGAAAGTTGTTAGAGGCATTTTGTAGCTAGATAGGGTGCAGCAGAGGTGCCATAAGTAACTGTGGTTAATTCATTCGCTTGTATGGGTGCAGACGGGTCATCTCTCCAAAGAATTCGTTGCAGAGCATGATCTGTGGGACGTACTTTAACTTGACGGTACATTTTTTCTACGTCAGAAATAATCGCTTATCGATGCATGCGGAATCGTAAGATAATTGAGATGAGGTCATCTTGTATCACTGGACCAACCATTAGTACGTCGTTCAGCGAGATGCCAGTGTCCGTGGCACAAGATGCATCAAATACGACTCGAAGTTTAGTAGTGATACTGTCTGGGCGAACCACGCTGTGGTGTGGCAAATAATAAGTTAAACTAGATTCAGATGGCATCTCTTTTCCCACTGGCTTCATGTGATTCAACTTCTGATATTCGTCAATGAACTCCGAATATGCTGACCATAAAGGTGGATTGGCTAAGAGACGACGTTCCAGTGAAAGAAAGCGACGTTTGGCAATTTCATATGATTTTCCCAATAGTGGAAGAACAGACGGCTTCTTTGGCAGGACCACAACAAAGCGACCTGATTCATCCCTGGTCGTAGTATCAGCAAAATGTGCTTCACAAGTTGTCTCTTCGATCGACATGACACTGGAGGATTGGCACGATTCTAGTTCCCAGAACTTGGCAAGCTGTTTTTCGGTCGATTCTAGGTTGCAAACATGGACAAGACTGAATTTCTCTTGGTCAGTCTGAGAAAACCCTACCTTTCCAGAAACGACCCAACCGAACACTGTATTTTGCAGAACCGGTTTTCCAGGACCCAGACGAATAAATCCATCAAGAAGAAGATCGTAGTAAATTTCCATTCCCATTATCATGTCGATATAAGCTGGATCGTTGAACTTAGGATCTGCTAAGACAATATCTTTCGACCAATTCCATTCAGATACATCCACATAGTTAGACGGCAACTCACGGGTAATTTCACTGAGCACATGGATTTTGATGTTAGCATTGAAATCCGTGCAATGAGACTGAATGCAGGTTACGAGAGAGTGTGTGGAGACAACTGAAGTCTTGCCTATACATCCGATGACATGATAATCCTTTACTTTCTGCAGGGTTAACCGTTGCACGGAGCGTTCCGAAATGATATTAAGTTGTGATGCGGGATCTAATAACGTTCTCGCCCATAAACAGTAACCAGTACTATCGAACACCTTCACTATGGCTGTCTGAAGTAGGACCGTTGACGGAATTTTGCGAAAATTGGCGGACGTGGAGCAATGGCTGAGCGAAGTGGACGGAGTCGGATTGTTTGTAGGATTTGCTTGCGAGGAAGTTGTAGCCGGACTGCTTGGAGTGTGTTTGGCGATTTGTAATTACGTTTGAGAACTACCAGAATTGAGCGAATTGGTATGTGGTTTTGGAATTTGGACATTATTTGAGTTACGATTGCTAGTTTGTTGATGTAGCATTGTGTGATGTTTCTGGCTACAAACGCGACACGCGCTAGAGGAACAATTTTTGATTTGCTGGTCTGGCGAAAGACGGTTTATGCATAACGATTTTTGTTTCACTAATTCGAATCGTTGAGGAACCGGCAGGTTCCTAAAAGCTTCACATTTGAAAGGCGAATGTATAGGTTGTTTGCAAAATGGACAAGATTTTGTGGACGAATTCATAACGGTATGCACGATACCGTATCGGGGTTTTTGCGACCGATTTGGTTCTGACCGTGGGAGATCGTTAGCTCGCGCCTTTACAGGTGCGATAGACTGTAGAACAGTGGTATGACGGCGTAAAAATACAATTAAATTATCATATTCAGGAGCGTTTGTCGATAAGTTGTAATTTTCCCACTGCTTCAGTGTCGATAAAGCGAGCCGCGCAATAACCGTGTGAGCCAATAAAACACTCCAACCCTTGGTATCGATCTCCATTTTTTCGACTATTCGAAGGTTACGTTCAAAGTTGTCTATCAACCGGGCTAACGACTTATAGCATTCTCGCTTCATGGGTTCCACAGCGAACAGAGAATCTAGATAAGTTTTCACCACCATATTCTTATTGTCAAAACGTTAGTTCAATAATTCCCAGGCTACAGAATAATTAGCTGCTGTAATTTCTATAGCTTCAACCACACGTTTCGCATCCCTGGACAATGACGCCACGAGATAGGAGAATTTATCGATATCCGACAGTTGAGGGTTAGAATCTATCAAACTTTTAAAGGTATCCCGAAAAGTAAGCCACTCAGTGAGAGAACCATCAAAAGTGGGAAGTTTAACTCAGGAAGCTTTATTTTAGAAATGGCTGGCTCAGCATTGCGAACGATCGTAGACGTAGAGGGATTAACAAGTTGCTGGGTTGGCGGGGTAGGATTGGCTTTACGTTCCGCTGCTACAAGAAAACTTTTCGCCATGACATAATTTAACTCAAATTCATCACGCGCCTTGCGACTAGCTTCAGCTTTGAGTAAAATATCACCATTGCCGTCGGTTTCGTCAGCTCCTTGCACCAATGTAGCATCATGGTATTGTGCATCTTCCTCAAGAAGATCCATTTGCAAACGGTTGTTCTGGAATTTTTCAAAAGTTTCCTCTAAACGATCTCGCCACACGGGAAGGTGATCTTTATCTCTCTGCTCATTGTAATTTCTTACGAAAGCTATCACATTTTGCATTGTATCTCTGCAAAAGCGTTCTTGCTTACTGAGCGATCTCAAGCTGGGTGTCATATTGCTGCTTGATCACGCTTAATTTTCACCAAAAAGAAATCAAAATCTGATACTCGATTCTCTCTATGATCTATTGGTTCAACGAACAACTGGACTTTATCTTATCGCATGCAGAATATCCTCACCCGGGTTAATACTAGCATTAATCGTCCAACCACGCGCTCAAAATTCTCGAAATACGCAAATTCGCCAATAATCAATTTGTTAATCGGGTTAGTGCTTCAACTCGCTTCCTACTTACAGATATTCCGTGCACGCGGGATGCTGCAATTTACTGCCTCGGCTATTCAGATTGGGGTCTATTGTCCACTACCGTCTATTGTTAGGGTTACGCAAGCCAAGATTACGATTCCACGTAGGCTACACACTTCAAGTCACGCGGTTTGCTCACACGTGGGCAACAGTTATTCGTTTCAGCGACAACTCGTCCTTTTTCCCACGGAATTTTTACCGAACTATGCGGAAATCACTTTAAATGTCGCTTTATTTTACGTATATCCCGTATTCTTAACGTATTACCACAAGCGTTTGCACTACGGTCCGCGGTATGTCTATTGTACAATTCAAATCTCGGTCGATATTACAATCACTAACTGATCAATTGTTCACAGTAGGTAGATCAATTCCAATGCGCGCGAAAATGGCACTCGATCTCGATATTAACAATTTTCACCGTACGTGACACGACTTTCGCATTTTAGCGAACAGAGTTTGACTTCGACCCTTCGACTGGCAATCGGATATCACATCCGGCTCGAAGGACCATTTTATGTTGGATTTCGTACTATTAATTTGTCAGTCAAAGTATTAGCTTTAAGTTTGGTTTTATTCGATCTGCTTCTTATCGTAAGATAAACAGTTTGATTCGTTCTGTAAGACAATTTTATTTCGACTGATCTCTGCTGGCAATGATAAACGGTTTTTATTATTTGCTGAGTGGAGAATTCTAAGCAAGCAAACTAGAGCCTTTTGTGACCTTTCGCTCATACAACTGAGGCTAGCGATGACAAAGAAAGCGATAAATTTAATAGCGTCTGATCGAGTGAGATCGCTGTGGATTGATTTTGTTCTAATTTGGGATGTTCAATGTTCAATACTACGATTACTTAACAATGAGAAATATTTACATCATATCGACAGTACAGTAATTGCTGCTCTTCAAATTAAGTACTGGATTCTCGATGTAAGAACTGTACTTCAACGCGTTAAAAGACATTGTCAGAAGTGTTTGAATGATAAAACAAGACCACAACCTCCAAATATGGCACCTCTACCAGAGTTTAGATTAGAATCATTCATATATCCATTCACTAACACTGGTGTAGACTGTTTTGGGCCCTTCGAGGTTTTAGTTAGACGATCAGTCGAAAAACGATGGGGTGTAATTTTTACATGCTTATCAACTCGTGCCGTGCATTTAGAAATGGCCGAGAAACTTGACACGGATTCATTTTTAATGTGTCTCCGTAACTTTCAGAATAGAAGAGGTAAAATCTTGCATCTTTTAGTGACAATGGAACTAATTTCGTGGGAGCAGAAAACGAAATGAAAAATCCAATAAAGGCAATAAATAAGAAAATGGAAAATGAAACAGCAGCTATGTTGAAAATAAACTGGAGTTTTAATCCACCAGCAGCTCCTCATTTTGGTGGCGTTTGGGAGCGATTGATTAGATCAATCAAAATATCGCTTAAAGTAATGTTAACACAAGGTAAAATACAACAAGAAACATTGAGATCGGCGCTTATATAAGCAGAATATTTCATTAATTCTCGGCCGTTGACTCACAAACCAGTAGAAGATATCGAGGATGAGGTTTTAACACCATTTCACTTCCTCAGCAGGTGAATATGTACCACCATACTCTCCTGAGGCAGATATAACTTCCAAAGCACAATGGAAAAGGCTACAACACTTTACTCGAACATTTTGGAACCGATGGAAAACAGAGTATATACCAACTTTACTAAAAAGAAATAAGGCCGTTACAAATTTTATTTTCATTTTATGTCAACCCCCCCCCCCCCTTCAAAAATCTTGAATATTGAAAGGGGAAGAAAAAAAGCTCATACCGTTTTATTCATTTTATTTGTTTTCCGACAACATTAATGCTTAATTCAGCAATGAACAAGTCCAGTGACAGAGAAAGTGTCGTCAAAAGGCAAGCGAAATAGATAATAATAATAATAAAGTGTTATTTTTCAACATTTATTTGAGTGCAAGTTACAAACGTCATAACTTGCACACAAACTTTTATCAAAGATTTTTCCTTTTTTTTCGTCTCGGTGTTATTTATTTTTTGCCACCCCCTTTGCTAAGTTTGGTAACCTTGGACATAAAAAGAATTCGAAATTTGTATCAGCCTAAATGGACAAAAGAAGTAGAACCTATCAGAATATTTGATATAGTTATAATAGTCGATGAAAAGAGTATTCCAGGAAAGTGGTTAAAAGGAAGAGTCATTGTAGCAAATATGTCAGAGGATGGTCAAGTAAGAAAAGTAAAAATTAAAACTATGAAAGGTGTTTATGTAAGATCCGCGGTGAAGGTTGCTGTTTTAGATGTGCGGAAAACAAAACCAATTGATGCAGATCAAATTTTAATGCCAATATTAGTTCCTGAAAAAGCCAAAGAACCAATTAATCACGTTTTTCACATTTCTAATGACCTTGAATATAATGGATCGATTAAAAAAAGATTATCAAAATATGAAAAACCGCAACCCATATTAAAGGTTCAACGGATAGAAGAAATTTCACCTAATATCGGAATCAAACGAAGAGCTGACATAAACTTTTCCAAATGGGGGAAAAGAAAAAAGATTGATATCGAGAAAATAGAATCTATCTGAGTTCAATTACAAACTACAAAACCGAAGAAAACGTCAGCGACAAAAATAAGACCATACCCATGTAATCTACTGCTATTGATTTTTATGATGCTATTAGGATCAATAGTTGGGATGAATACAGAAGGTTTGAATGCATATGGCTGCACCGATCCAAACGTTAATTTAACAACTTATTCTTTGATCGATGTATCTTCTTGTTTGCCATCAGTAACAAATCTTACATCCTCAGAAGTTGAAATACAGGTGCTTCAAAGACATGCCAAGGAAGACGTTAAAGTTTACCAATGTAAGGTGATAATAAGACGTTCAATTCGTCACTGTGGTATACACTCGCATACTTTTGATTACGAAAGAAGTTTTTCTTATATTGTGAAAGAATTCACCTCAGGAATTGTGTCATTATCCGACAACCACAACATTCGTAAATTAAAACGAAATGGCACAACTAGAGGTGAAACTTTAATCAAAGGAAGTACGTGTGAAGGAGGAACGTGTAGAACTGCATTATATACATGAACCAAAGCTCTTGTTTACTATGAGTATGAGATAACTCTTCAAGATTACTCAGCTGTAGTAGATATAGAAAATGATCAAATTATTTTAAGAAAGAGAAATGTATGTACTTACTCGTTAGGAAAATGTTTAGATTCCGAAGATGGGTACATGACATGGGATGTTCAAATGAATCGTCGTTGTGAAGATTCTGAATTCGAAGTTGTTTACGAAGGATTCGTTGCTATTTACACATCGATAACTGAGAGTCACATTCGTTTTTTTTTTCTTCATCTATATAGTCACATTCGTTGTTTTGCTTTCGTCTCGATAAGACGCAAATTGTTCATCTCCGTTTGAGTTCGCAAAATAACAATACACGAGTTATCGTACGGGTGTTTTTTTTTGTCGATTAGTTCTTTTGCTGCGCGATAACAATAGCCTGCAGTTTATCGGCAGAAACATCTTCTGCACACTGGTAGGGGCAGGCTACCCCGCCAGTGATCTGATACGCAGCTGATATATCAGCAAGAATAATTCTCCCGCACCGCTGTTACCCCGCTAGCAGCACGGACCACCATACGATCGAGCGAGTGAAAGTCAACTACAAGTGGCATCTACAAGGTCGCGTGTAGGATACGGCCATTGTGTCACAACACGAAGCTGGATCGTCATTGTTTGTTCTGCGGATACGCTCAATTAATCCTACTATCAGCCGTGAGGTCGTGACTTAGACGTTCGGTGAAGTATTCACTTTAGAATTTTTATCATTATTATAATATTATTATTGTTATTATTATAATTATTATTATTATTATTATTATTATTATTATTATTATTATTATTATTATTATTATTATTATAATTATTACAATTTTTTTTTGTTCATCTATAATTTATTTGACACGGCACAAATACAATTTAATGTTTAACGGCGCCAATTATATCTGGTAGCTTACTTTCTAAAGTATCTTAATAACTAAAAGCAAATTTTTTATCCTCGCTGCCGACTACGAGCGGAAACTAAATGTAACTTAAAGCTATAATATTTTGCATTAAAAGCACTGGTTTACTGTATGATGGTTTTCATTGCCATAGGTAAGCACATGTTCCGCTGCTGGGCCAAGATATTACGGACTGGCATATTGGGTTGTCTCCCTCGGGCCTTGAGAGTATCGTGCGGGTCTGATTGCTGTTTCCGGATTCCGGGTCTTAACGTGTTCTTGTTGTTAGATGGATTTCAGTAAAACGTATATAAGGGACATGTAGGATAGGTCACGGCTTGCCAAGACATCACGAACAGGAACAGCCAACTGCCTACCTTCGGCCTGCAGGGAAGCTATTAATTTAGACCTGGCGTCACGGTGTACAGGGCATGACCAGACAACGTGCTCTATGTCGTGATAACCTTCACCACAGGCACAGATACCACTCTCCCCGAGCCCAACACGACGGAGATGCGCGTCAAATCTATAGTGATTTGACATAAGCCGGGACATCACGCAAATGAAATCCCGACCTACATCCAACCCCTTGAACCACGGGTCCGTCGACACCTTGGGGATTATGGAATGTAACCACCTTCCCAGTTCCCCTCTGGTCCAAGCATTTTGCCAACTGATGATCGTTTTCTGACGTACAAATGAGAAAAAATCATTAAAGGCAATTGGTCTTTCATAAATTCCACCGTTTGTTGCGCCCACCTTAGCCAAAGAGTCCGCTTTCTCATTGCCCGGTATCGAGCAGTGAGAAGGGACCCACGCTAAGGTAATCTGATACGATTTTTCGGATAAAGCACTCAGATGTTCCCGTATTTTCCCCAGGAAATACGGAGAGTGCTTAACATCTTTAATCGATCGGAGAGCCTCAATGGAACTGAGACTGTCCGTAAAGATGAAATAATGGTCCGTGGGCATTTTTTCGATAATCCCTAGGGTGTACTTAATTGCAGCCAATTCTGCGACGTAAACAGAAACAGGATTATCAAGCTTATGGGAGACGGTTAAATTGTTATTGAAAATACCGAAGCCAGTGGACCCATCAAGAAGTGATCCGTCAGTGTAGAACATATTGTCGCAGTTGATGTTTCGATATTTATTGGAAAAAATTTTGGGGATCTGCTGCACGCGTAAATGATCCGGGATTCCACGAGTTTCTTCTATCATGGATGTATCGAAAAACACAGTAGAATCAGAAGTATTTGATAAGTCGACACGATTTGGAATATTCGAAGAAGGGTTAATAATATGGGACATGTGATTGAAATACAATGTCATAAAACGGGTTTGAGAATTAAGTTCGATTAACCTTTCAAAATTTTCAATCACAGGACGGTTCAAGACCTCACATTTGATAAGAATGCGAGAAGACAGGCTCCAGAAGCGGTTTTTCAATGGTAGTACTCCAGCTAAGACCTCCAAACTCATCGTATGGGTCGACTGCATGCAACCCAAGGCGATACGCAAACAACGATATTGTATTCGCTCCAGTTTGATCGAATGTGTGTTTGCTGCGGAGCGGAAGCAGAAACACCCGTACTCAATGACAGACAATATCGTTGTTTGGTAAAGCCTTATAAGGTCTCCTGGGTGGGCTCCCCACCATTGTCCGGTTATTGTACGAAGAAAATTCACTCTTTGTTGACATTTTTTCATCAGATACCTAACGTGACAACCCCAGGTGCCTTTAGAGTCGAACCAGACATCAAGATATTTGTGTACCAAAACCTGAGAAATCGTTTTACCCATTAATTGTGTTTGAAGCTGAGCAGGTTCTTGCTTCCTAGAAAAAACTACTATCTCAGTCTTCTCCGGAGAGAATTCGATACCTAGCTGTAAAGCCCAAGCAGACAAATTGTCCAAGGTATCTTGCAATGGTCCTTGCAAATCGGCAGCTTTGGCTCCTGTAACAGAGATTACACTGTCGTCTGCAAGTTGTCTTATCGTGCATGAATTTGCCAGACATTCGTCGATGTCATTTACATAAAAGTTGTAAAGAAGGGGGCTTAAACATGAGCCCTGGGGAAGACCCATGTAGCTAATGCGAAAAGTTGCCAAATCGCCGTGCGTAAAATGCATGTGCTTTTCGGACAGCAAATTGTGCAAAAAATTGTTCAAAATTGGAGAAAATCCTTGTCGGTGAAGTTTACCCGAAAGAATGTCAATAGAAACGGAATCAAAAGCCCCCTTAATGTCCAAGAACGCAGACGCCATTTGTTCTTTGCGAGCATACGCCAGCTGAATATCTGTTGAAAGCAACGCAAGACAATCATTCGTCCCTTTGGCACGGCGGAAGCCAAATTGAGTATCTGATAGTAGACCATTTGATTCGACCCAGTGGTCTAAACGACGGAGTATCATTTTTTCCATCAATTTCCGGATACAGGATAGCATTGCAATCGGCCTATAAGAGTTGTGATCAGAAGCTGGTTTCCCTGGTTTTTGGATGGCGATCACCTTCACTTGCCTCCAATCCTGCGGTACAATGTTTTGCTCCAGGAACTTATTGAACAAGTTCAACAAGCGCCTCTGGGCATTGCCGGGTAGATTCTTCAACAAGTTGAATTTGATTCTATCTAACCCAGGTGCGTTATTGTTACAGGACAGGAGGGCAACTGAAAATTCTGCCATCGTAAAAGGTGATTCTATCGCGTCGTGACCCGGAGACGTATCGCGAACAAAGTTTTGCGCAGGAACAGAGTCCGGACATACTTTCCTGGCAAATTCAAATATCCACCGACTTGAAGACTCCTCGCTTTCGTTGACCGTTACGCGATTCCGCATTCTTCGGGCTGTGTTCCAAAGAGTGTTCATCGATGTCTCCCTCGACGTCTCGTTCACGAACCGACGCCAATATCCGCGTTTCTTTGCTTTAGCCAGGCTTTTAAGCTTGGTATTAAGCTCCGAATACCGTATATAGTCGTCGGGTATACCTCCCTTCTGGAAGGCCAAAAACGCGTCGGATCTTTGCGTGTAGACATCGTAGCACTCTTTGTCCCACCACGGAGTTGGAGGCCGCTCTTTGATCGTTACGCCGGGATATTTCTTCGTTTGGGCTTGCAACGCGGCGTCGAGGATTAAGCCCGCGAGGAGGTTGTATTCTTCAAGTGGTGGGTGATGTTGAATCGACTCGACGGCTTTTGAAATCATTTCCTCGTATAACTTCCAATCGACATTCCGTGTGAGGTCATACGGAATGTCAATTGGTCGCATGCGAGTTGAACCGTTAGTAATTGAAATAAGAATAGGCAGATGGTCGCTACCGTGAGGATCGAGGATTACCTTCCATGTGCAATCCAACCGCAGCGACGTCGAACATAAGGATAGATCCAGAGCGCTTGGGCGCGCTGGAGGTTTCGGGATACGTGTCATTTCACCGTTGTTCAAAATAGTCATGTCGAAGTCATTGCAAAGGTTATAGATTAAAGAGGAGCGGTTATCATTGTAGGGGAACCCCAAGCCACACCATGAGAGTTGAGTCTCCCAAAATCAAACGTGGCGAGGGAAGAAGTTCTATTAAATCAAAGAGCAACCGTTGCCCAACCTTTGCTCTGGGAGGAATATATATTGAGGCAATACAAAGCTCTTTACCTTGTATTGTCATTTGACATGCGACAACTTCGATGCCTGGAATCGAGGGGAGGTTAATACGATAGAAAGAATAGCACTTTTTAATCCCTAAAAGTACTCCTCCATATGGGGTGTCTCGATCAAGGCGAATAATATTAAAATCATGGAAGTTGAGATCAATATTTGAAGTAAGCCAAGTTTCACAAAGGGAGAATGCATCGCATTTGTTTCTATTTATTAAAACTTTAAATGAATCCATTTTTGGTAAAATACTTCTACAATTCCACTGTAAGACAGAGATAGAATCCTTCGTATACGCAGATGAATTAGGCATCGAAGGATACAATCGCTGCAAGGAGGGGCCATTGGGCAGTCAACTGCTTCAAAAATGATCTAACTGTTGGGAGAAATGCTGTAAGAAAAATTTTAATTGGATCGGGTACATTGAAAGTTTCAAAAATCCAGTTCACAATGTCAGAAAATTTCACTAATCCAGAGTTTGTTTCATCAACTGGGAGTGCAAAAGGAACAACTGGGGTTTTAGATGTTCCTGGCAGTGCTGGGAACTCCTTCTGGGACTTTAAATTTGCAAGCCCAGGAGGAGTTTGCTTCGGTTTTTCCGCAGCACTGTTTGGTTTGTTTGTAACTTTCATTTCACTTTGGGAAATCTCAGAACCTTTTCGGGGAAGTTTAGGAGAGAAAATATTTTTCCTCTTTCTAGACGCCCCAGGATTGGCATAAGTTGTTCCCGCTGGTGAATCGTCAGAATCGGTTTCATCAGAGGACAACAGATCAAAGGGGTTCGATGTTATGATAGAAGTGGTCACGGTCTTCTTCAGCATCTCAGCGTAAGATCGCTTTGAACGCTCCTTAAGTGACCGCTTGATTTTATCTCTGCGCTGCATGTACACCGGGCATGTGGAGAGCTCATGCTGGTTTTCCCCACAGTGAATACATTTTTCAGCATTAACACTGCAAGAATCTTCCGCATGAGTCTCCCCACACTTGCTACATCGTGCCTTATTGCAGCAGTAGGCGGCTGTGTGGCCTAGCTGCTTGCAATTGGTGCAATTCATAACACGGGGTACATACAATCGCAGTATTATTACTATTGTTATTAGTATTAGTATTACTGCCTTTTTTTTATTTTGATCCATTGTAGTTTGAAAAATTGTTTTTAAAATTTAATAGCAACTACTTGACCCCCCCCCCACATTCGAATATTTATCGTTTGTGTGCGGTAGAGCGTAACGCTCCCGTAAAATGGACGACATGCAGGTACAACTATTCCTGGATGTGGAAACAAATGGGGAAGAGATTGAGATCTCCCCCATCAATTCCTCTTTACCTTCCCCGCTACCTAGCCCCGTACCAAGGGTACCGGCAACACGGGTGAAAGCTTACCCAGATGCTTCGAAAGGTCCGTTCGTAGTTTACTTCAGGCCCATAAAGAAGTCTCTAAATATTATTCAAATTGGCAAGGACCTGGCAAAACAGTTTTCGGACGTAACCGAAATTACAAAGGTTAGACCGAGCAAACTGCGAGTAGTTGTGAGTAGCTTGAAGCAAGCAAACGCAATTGCTAGCTACGAGCTCTTCACGAGAGAGTACCGCGTGTACATCCCTGCCAAGGACGTGGAGATCGACGGTGTGGTTACCGAAGGAATCCTCACGGTCGATGACATTTTGCGTCACGGGGTTGGCTGCTTCAAGAACCCCCTGATTCAAGATGTAAAGATACTGGATGTCAAGCAATTGCATTCAGTATCCATCGAAGAAGGGAAGAAGAAATTCTTCCCTTCGGATTCCTTCCGTGTAACATTCGCCGGATCCGCACTGCCGAACTACATCTCTTTGGACAGGGTTCGTCTGCCTGTACGCCTGTTCGTACCGCGGGTCATGCATTGCCAAAACTGCAAGCAGTTAGGTCATACAGCCACCTACTGCTGCAACAAGGCACGCTGCAGCAAGTGCGGAGGCAATCATGCTGAGACCGCTTGCAGTGAGGATACTGAAAAGTGTCTTTACTGCGAGGGAACTCGGCATGACCTTTCGGCGTGTCCCGCGTACAAATAGCGCGAGGAAAAAATTAAGCGTTCCCTCAAGGAACGATCAAAGCGCTCTTTCGCAGAAATGCTGAAGAGTGCTGAGCCACCCTCGACAGGAAACATCTTTTCCTTTTTGCCATCCGATGAGGGTACATCTGACGATCCCGTCGAAGGGTGTTCTTATGCCATGACAGAAGGATCTAGGAAGAGGAGAATGGTCAATTCTCCTAATCTTTCTCGCAAAGGTCGCAAGATAACCCCTAGCGGAATGACCAATAAGCCAACACAAAAAGGAAGCGGTGAAGAAAAACCGAAGCAAGTACCTCCCGCTTTTAATTTTAAATCAAACCAGGAGTACCCACCGCTTCCTGGGACACCAAAAACCCCTCGTGCACCCATTTCTCGATCAGAAGATAAAAAAGAAACAGGGTTCATAAATTTTTCTGATATTGTGGACTGGATATTTAAAACATTCAACATACCAGATCCCCTACAAAATATTCTTCTTGCCCTTCTTCCTACAGTGAAAACCTTTTTGAAGCAACTAGCAGCAACTTGGCCCCTCATTTCAGCTATCATATCTTTCGATGACTAATACGGCGAAAGAGGTTAGGAATTTTATCACTGTATTACAGTGGAATTGCAGAAGTATCATCCCCAAATTCGATCTATATTCTCATTTAATAAATACATACAATTGTGACGCATTTGCGCTTTGTGAAACCTTTCTCAATTCAAACGATCAACTCAATTTCCACGATTTTAACATTATTCGTCGAGATCGAGACTCACACGGTGGAGGGGTGCTTTTAGGGATTAAAAATGGCTATTCCTTCTTCCGAATCGACCTCCCCTCGATCTCGAATATTGAAGTCGTTGCCATTCAAACGAATATGAATGGAAAAGACCTATGCCTTGTTTCGTTATATATCCCTCCATCCGCGCGGATTGAACAGAGACATCTCACTGATATAGCAGAGTTGCTTCCCGCGCCTTTTTTGATATTGGGAGATTTTAATTCTCACTGTTCGCTATGGGGGTCGCTGTACGACGACAACCGATCTTCTATAATCTGTAACTTGATCGACGACTTCAATATGACAGTTTTGAATACTGGGGAAGCGACACGTGTACCTAATCCTCCAGCACGTGAAAGCGTGCTTGACCTATCCCTCTGCTCGACATCACTAGCGCTAGATTGCCAGTGGAAAGTAACCAACGATCCCCACGGTAGTGATCATCTTCCAATCGTTATATCAATTGCTAATGGTTCATCTCCCCCGAACCCAATCAATATTTCCTACGACCTTACACGTAATATTGATTGGAAGTGTTATGAGTCTATTATAGCGCAATCTATCGAGACTCACGAGGAACTTCCTCTGGAGGAAGAATACGCGTTCTTAGCTGGCTTGATAATCGACGCCGCGACTCAAGCTCAGACGCAACCGATACCCGGGGTAACGATTAGACAGCGCCCTCCCAACAAATGGTGGGACAAAGAGTGCTCTGAGCTGTACGCGCGATGGTCCGCGGCGTATAAGGACTACCGGGAGTACGGCACTGTCAACCTGCTTCGAAAGTACGAGGCACTGGGCAGGCAGATGAAGAGCTTAGTAAAAAACGAAAAAACGCGGGTACTGGCGGCGGTTCGTAAACGCGTTGTCGGGGGAAACAGCGATGAGCACTCTTTGGGATACCGCCAGGTGCATGCGGAACCGTGACGTTTCGAATGAAAGTGAGGAGTATTCAGATCGCTGGATACTCGATTTTGCCAAAAAGGTCTGTCCGGACTCTGTACCGGAACAGAAAACCTTTCGCGACGCGTTTATAGTAACTACGGAAGAGCCTCCATTTTCGATGTTGGAATTTTCAATGGCTCTCCTGTCGTGCAACAATAAGGCTCCAGGGTTAGATAGAATAAAATTCAACCTGTTGAAGAATCTACCCGACTCTTGAAAAAGACGCTTGTTGAATTTGTTCAACAAGTTTCTTGAGCTAAATATTGTTCCGCATGACTGGAGGGAGGTAAAAGTCATTGCTATTCGGAAACCCGGGAAACCTGCCTCTGATCACAATTCATATAGGCCGATTGCGATGCTCTCTTGCCTCCGGAAATTAATGGAGAAAATGATCCTCTTACGGTTAGACAAATGGGTCGAAACAAACGGGTTACTTTCAGATACTCAATCTGGCTTTCGCCGGGGCAAAGGGACGAACGATTGCCTAGCGTTGCTTTCTACTGTAATTCAACTAGCCTTTGCTCGAAAAGAGCAAATGGCTTCTGCGTTCATGGATATTAAGGGGGCTTTTGACTCTGTCTCTGTAGAAGTTTTAAGCGCGAAACTTCATTCGCAGGGACTTTCACCAAATTTGAATAACTTTTTGCTCAATTTGTTGTCAGAAAAGCATATGTATTTCTCACATGGCGATTCGACAACTTCCCGAATTAGTTACATGGGCCTCCCCCAGGGCTCATGTTTAAGTCCTCTCTTATATAATTTTTACGTCAATGACATCGATGAATGTCTTGCAAATTCATGCACGCTAAGGCAACTTGCAGACGATAGCGTCGTATCCATTACTGGTAGCGAGGCTAGCGATCTGCAAGGACCATTGCAAGATACCTTGGACAATTTGTCTGAATGGGCTCTTAAGCTGGGTATCGAATTCTCTCCGGAGAAAACTGAGCTGGTCGTTTTTTCTAGGAAGCATAACCCAGCTCAGCTGCAGCTCGTACTAACGGGTAAAACGATCTCTCAGGTTTTAGTCGCTAAATATCTCGGGGTCTGGTTCGACTCTAAATGCACCTGGGCTTGTCATATTAGGTATCTGACACAAAAATGCCAACAGAGGATTAATTTTCTTCGTACGATTACCGGAACTTGGTGGGGTGCTCACCCAGGAGACCTTCTAAGGTTATACCAAACAACGATATTGTCAGTTCTTGAGTACGGCTGTTTCTGCTTTCGCTCCGCCGCGAACACGCACATTATAAAATTAGAGAGAATACAATATCGTTGTTTGCGTATTGCCTTGGGTTGCATGCAGTCGACCCATACGATGAGTCTTGAAGTGCTAGCGGGTATTCTTCCGTTGAAACATCGTTTTTGGAATCTCTCTTACCGGTTGCTAATTCGATGCACAGTTATGAACCCATTAGTAATTGAAAATTTTGAGAGGTTGGTCGACCTTCAATCTCAATCCAGATTTATGACTTTATATTTTGACTATATGGCTCAAGATATTAATCCTTCTTCATACGATTCCTCCAATGTCGCACTTTTAGATACTTCTAATAATGCTATATTCTTCGACACCACCATGAAACAAGACATTTCTGGTATCCCGGATCAATTGCGACCCCAAGAGATCCCTAAAAATTTTTCCAATAAGTTTAAACATGTTAGTTATGATAAAAGGTTTTACACTGACGGATCTAATCTAGATGAGTCCACTGGCTTCGGTGTTTTCAACGAAAATTTTACCGCCTCCTACAAACTCGATGCTCCTGCTTCCGTGTACGTCGCAGAACTTGCTGCTATTCAGTACTCTCTTGGAATTATCGAAACCCTACCCATAGACCACTACTTCATCTTCACAGATAGTCTCAGTGCCATTGAGGCTCTGCGATCAATGAAGCCTGTGAAGCACACCCCGTATTTCCTGGGGAAAATACGGCGGTTTTTAAGTGCTTTACCAGATAAAAATTACCGGGTTACCTTAGCGTGGGTCCCATTGCTCATTGCCCATTCCCATTGCCCATCTCATTGCTCGATTCCGGGTAACGAAAAGGCTGACTCTTTAGCTAAGGTGGGTGCTATTGATGGCGATATTTATGAGAGACCAATTGCTTATGATGAATTTTATAGCATTTTGCGTCAGAGAACACTCAACAGTTGGCAATCATCATGGAATTCAGATGAACTGGGACGGTGGCTACATTCCATTTTTCCTAAGGTATCGACGAAAGCATGGTTCAAGGGGTTGGATGTAGGTCGGGACTTCATTCGCGTGATGTCCAGACTTATGTCCAATCACTATACGTTAAACACGCATCTCTTTCGTATAGGGCTTGTAGACAGGCTACCATGACATCGAGCATGTTGTTTGGTCGTGTGCCGAATACTGTGGTGTTAGGTCTGAGCTTATAGATTCCCTTTGGACCCGAGGAAAACAACCGAACGTACCCGTTAGAGACATTCTGGGAAGCGGTGATCTCCAGTACATGACACAGATATACGGGTTTATAAAAAATGCTGGCATTAAAATTTGATTTCTTTTATCTATTTGCTAGAATACAATTTCTGTCACAAACTGAAAGAGAATGATACACCCGGCTGGAGACACTAAAACGAAGACTCGGCATCTCTATGTTTACGCAGACACTTCAGACCAAAACTGCTCAAATAGAACATCACTGGTTAGCCACGTATAAATGAATACATTCTGTAATATAAAATAGTTAAAAACAAAATTGTAACACCCCTCCTCTCACCTTAAATCCCCACTAGCTCGTAGTCGGCCGCGAGAATAAAAAAAAGGCCTTCCTCATTTCCCTGCTAATTTAGAATTTAAAAAAAATGTGCTTGGCTCAGTTAAACATATATTGTATCGTGCCGTGTCAAATAAACTATTTAAAAACTAAAAAAAAACTGAGAGTCAGTTGTTTTCAATAAAAACACGTGAAGAGACTCAGGTGTGTGGATACAATGGATACACTACAGATCATCCTCGAATTTTGATTGTAGAAGTTTCAGATTATAAGCCACCATTTAAACATAGACCTATCTCTGGAAGAAATAATGACATTTTTACTTATTTTAATTTAAAAATAACACTAGTTGAAAACTATATTGGTCAAAAATTAGACGACGTATATAATTCAGTCATGACGGAAATATGTAAAATTGACAAGGATCTTATGGAAACTAAATTAATATTAGCTAAGATAAATCCAGCTGAATTTGTAACCAGTATAGTCAAACGGACAGGTTACACAGCGGTAGTAGCTGGAGAAGTTTTACATATTTTAGAGTGTAAACCAGTGTATGTAACTCCACGAGCTGATGATAGATGTTATCAGGAAACACCAGTTAGCCATAACAACATTTCTATGTTTATCGCCCCAGTAACACGTATATTACAAGCACGTGGAACTGAAATCGATTGTACACCACTATTACCAGCTAAATTTAAATTTGGAGGGCAATGGTATACAACAGATGGACGGATAAGAGAAGCTGTGTCACCTAAAAAACTTACTAGTGATATCACAACAACTTGGTCTTATACACCTTTACCTAGTTTAATGCAAACAGGAATTTATGATGCAACAGGAATTTATTTATAGCATCGACAGTTTTACATAAAATAATTACCGGTCAACATCCTAATAGTCAAGGGTATCATTTTGAAGCAATAATTTCAGAAAAACTCATTGATAATATTTTAAATAAATATTGGTCTAAATTTATATCATGGTCTACCTGGTTAGGCAACATAACCTCGACCGCCATAGGAGTTTATATGACAGGACGTATTATCAAATTTATCATAGATACAATCATGCATGGTAGAATATTATATGATATCTATGGACTTAGTTGGCAATTAATAGCGTCATTCTGGGACAGCATTACTAGTTCTCTTTCTCATCGACATGTATCTAGAACAAATAATAAATGTGATGAACAAGCTAAACCCTCAGTACCCATGTCGGATAGAAACTCAGAAACAAATATTGTAATTTCATATGAGGGAAGACTTTATCCTGTAATAAAAGAAAATGCATAATGTTGCGTTGTGCCCGAGTTGGTAAATCAATCAAGTGGATTTACGGGGTCCGGAAATGTTATGCAACGTATGCTATCGTCATTATTTGAAATCCATACTTGACTCAGAAACAGGCGAGTTGAATAAAGTTAAGACCAAACGAGAACGAAAGTGAAATGAAAAGGATATGAAAAAAGGAGATCTCGTTCGATCTTAACTTTCCGCGCTCCTTTTAGGTTTAAATAAACAGTGCAGGTTTGATATACGCATGCGTGCGTCGTAGTAGAGAAAGAGAGATTGCGATGCAACTGCTTATCTATGCGTGGTGCATGGATCATCTATGCGCGAGGTAGATGTTTGAATTTTGGTGTTGTATGGAAATTTGGATTTCTCTGTGTTGAGGAAGTTTGTCATGTATGTTAACTCTAATCAGTACGTTTGAGATAAAAAGAGAAACAGAACTATATCACTATCTTTGTTCAGTAAATCAAGCTAGGGCTAAGAAGATATACAAGTATAGAAATTCCCTAGCAAGCTTTTATTATAGTATAAGTTACTTTACCCTTTACAGAATATAATTTTAACCAAATTTTTACTATATAAGGTTTGAAATTGTTGAATAAAAATCAAGTCATATCTCAGTCTGAATTTTAATCTTGAACATTGAGGTTTACTTCACTGCCAGCTCGAGAGCGACCAGCAGATTGTTTGTACAATTCCACTCATTCAGCCAAGAATTATTCTAGCGGTGAGTTTTGAGTTGTGCATACTCATATACTCGTTGGTCAGCCCAAAGGCCGGAACTTGTAATATTTTTCTAGCTTGAATATTTCTCTCTTCATAAGGCAAACCTCCAAAGAAGAAAAAAGCCCGAAGACTTGAAAGTTCATGTTTGTAAAATTGACAAGCTGAAGCAACGATTCACAAGTCCGCGGAAAGAAAGACCCCGTCTTAGCGTTGGAAGCTCTACGAAAGGGAGCTAGTGAACCGCGACCAACACCCGCCAATATTAGAATAGAGACAAAGTTAAATTGTTGAAAATAACACCCGATTATTATATCTTCCGAAATCCTTTTAAACCAAAAGTTACCCGCGTTGCAACCTAAGTTCTCGCAAATTCACAATCAGTGCATAAAATGTACGAGGTACCCAGGTATTTAAAAAAAAAAATTAAAATAAAATAGAATAAAAACCAAAATTAATGACGGGTTGGGTACCGGCAATTTCGGCGTTTTTTTTTTCTTCGGGTACGGGTCGGGTACGGGTAGTTAGAATAGATATTTTTCGGGTTCGGGTCGGGTACGGGTATTTTGAACAAACCAGACTTCGGGTTCGGATCGGGTACGGGTTTGAAAATGCTCGAAGAGTCAGGTACGGGTCGGGTACGGGTAATAAATTTCCCATACCCTACCATCTTTAATATTTGGCCTATATATAATGCTGCTCATATTAGTTATAGACAGCGACTACAACAATCCTTACTTAACAGTAGCAGCTGTGGCAGCGGATGACAGCAGCGATATTGGGGCCAGCTAGTGCAGCGGCACTTCCTCTAGTAGCCTTTGTGCAGTAGCGAGCAGCATCAGTACTAGGTACATTAGCCGGCACTTCCTCTAATGAAAAGTTGCCGTATTTTGACAACACACAAACGTTTTGGAATGCTGACTTGCAAAGTATATGGGCCGTCAAATAATTAATCTTAATCTAATTAATCCTTAATCTCCTCTGTCGGGGTAGCGCACAGATGCCATCAACATTATATCCGATATGAAATTGAACAACAACAGTCCTTATAAGGACAACAAACAAATGATTGAAAATTGAATATTTTCTCGTTTCGCGCTGGGATTAAAAGTAAAATGTTATTTTAATCTGCATGCACTTTGACTGTTGAAACTTGTTGTATAATGTTTAATCCATTCCTGTTCAGAGATGTATGTGCAAACTGAAATTCGGTAGCACTTCAACTCCTCTTTTGCACAAAATTTTAAATATATTCAATACAAGTAATGCAACAAACAACTTTATGTAGTTCTATGTCAATTTTGCGGTCGTTGCTTTGCATACAACCCTTGTGATTTTTTTGCTGAAGTTATCCAACACGCGCCAAATTTGGTTCTATGTGCTTGATTATTTCTCGAGTTATACATATATTTGTGGTTCGTTTGTATGTGAGCCTCCTTCTCTAGAGCAGCTAAACTAAAAGAGTTAGGCCTCTGCCAGGCTGAACGCCAACGCGAGCGATCGGGCGAGATTTTTGCCGTAGGTTAATGAACAGCCGTAAGTAGAGCTGTTCATTAGCCTACGGCAAGAATCTCGCTCGATCGTTCGCGTTGGCGTTTAGCATGGCAGAGGCCTTAGAAGCTTGATGTCGAAAAACAACTTGTAGAGTAGACTTTAATGTTCAATTTGGTTCACAACAAAACCCATGTTTATCACGGATTTCAGAGATGAAATTGCAGTTTAGTTTTCAAAAAACATTTGATTTCACATTTGTTCCTCTTCAAGTGCTTCTTATTTACTCTAATTTATTTTTTAATACACTATTGAACAGAATTGAGCTAGTTATCATGTTTCTTGTGCTAGACCTCGTTAAAGGCAAGCATAACCGAAAACTGAAAAAAGTGAACAAATCTGCATTAGGTAGTTACACTTTTCCCATATGCGTAGAGTGATTTTTTTTCATCAAATAAAGTCCTCTATAACCCCCTAAAGGATTTCAAGTGAGCTCCCTAACACCCTGTATGTTTAGATAATTTTACACTCATGAATTTGTTTTCGAAATTTAACTTTGGTTTGCTTTATTTTATACTTACCTTTTCCCAGTCAATGAAAATTCGTTTTTTTTTGCATTTACAGGTGAACGGATCTAGAATTAAAGGATGGTGGAGACTTCATCATTTCATTTCAACTGCAAGTGCAGGTGTGCTACTTGTTTGGCCACAAGGAGAACCGTGGCAACTCTTTCGTACACAGTTTATGTGCTTTAATGTTTACATCAGTTTGGTGCAATATATGCAATTCGGTTATCAGAAAGGGGTGCTTTATAGACTAAAAGCACTTGGTGAGCGTCATGATATGGATATAACCATTGAGGGATTTCACTCGTGGATGTGGCGTGGGCTTAGCTTCTTAATTCCTTTCTTATTTATTGGGTACGCATTTCAAGCGTATAATGCTTGGACTTTGTATAAACTTCGCGAACACTCGGATGCAACGTGGCAGGTTTGTTAGCATGACGTGTGAATTACTGATATAATTATATTTCGTTTCACAGATTTCAGTTCTCAGCGTTTTGTTTTTCATATTGTTTGTGGGAAACACTACAACTACTATGTTAGTAATTCCGCAAAAGTTGCGTGGCCGTATAAAGGAACGTTACAGATTGATGAGCCTTTCAGGGGCGTTGAAAGCACGAAAGCAGAATAGGGTAATACATTATATATGGTTTACAACATTTTAATTGACTTATACAGTTTTCAGGATGACAGAATAGCAAAAAATAAGTTTGAAAGCTCTGGATTGGACGATGGTCGCAAAACTAAATAGAACAACTAATGATTTTAAATAAAATTTTCAATTTACTTTTGTTATATGTCAGCGATACAGATTTTGAAACATTTGTATTTTGATTTATTCTTTAATTCATACCGTAATTTCTGTTGATCTATCTTTAAGGCGTTTGTTGGCAAAGAGAAAAAAAAGTGAAATGTCTTGGATTCCGAGTAAAATTAGGCTATTGCTCTCTGAATCCAAGCCGGAACGACGAATCAGACTATACACACTTAATCAAGATTTTAACCCTTTCCCGCTCATGGTGACTCTAAAGCACCAAGAATTATGATCATCATATCTTGACATAAAATAGTTTGTTGTGCTTACGATTGTTCCATAAACTTTTATATGCTGCCTCAGAGCATCACTGGGCATTTTCTTCAAAATACTACAGTTGACAGTAATTTTAGTTAGTCTACAAAGTGTTCAGCTTGAATTTTCTCGTGAAGCTATAAATTTTAATGATAATCCTTGTGAGCGAGAGAGAGTTAATGTTCAGTAGTTTGCTTTATAATAGATCGTTTCCACGCCAAGTGGTCTGAAAATGTATGTTTGTATGTAAGTATGTAAGTAGTAGCCACCATCAGTTCAAGGCTTTGCCTACGGCTGCAAGAAGATTGACTGTAGAATCGTACTTTCTAATTCGGCAACCTTCATTTCATTTTGAATTTTAACTTAAATTTTTTAATTTAAACCTTAAATTTTGAAAACTTTGAACTTTTAGCTTTATTTTTTTCGTAATTTTTCGTTTTTAAAGCTTAACTTTTATCTTCAATTTTCAGTTTTGAACTCTTAACCTTTATTTTCGAATTTTTAGTTTTGTGATTTGTTTTTTTTTTTATTTTCAAGTGTAACTTTTAACTTTTGACTTTAAAATTAAATATTAAACTTTAACCCTAAACTTTTGTTTAATATTTTTATTTTTTACTTTTTTACTTTTTTACTTTATATTTTTACTTTCATTTCTTGCTTTTTGCTTTTTATTTTATAATTTTTCATCCTTCAACTTTTATCTTTTTATTTTACGATAGGTAACTATTACTTTTCGCTGAAAATTTTGACGTAGAACTACGTTTTTCTTTAGCCTATCATAGATCATACATAGGGATGTAAATAGGAAAACTATTAACGAAAAGGGGACGAAATATGTCCCTTTCCCTTCATTTTTGTAGCAATTGTTTGGAAAATTATACACGCATCCACCCAAATGTAGAAAATTGTTGATTGATTATGCAAACTATTGTACCGTGAGGCGCCCTAATTCCGTGCGGCTCCTTATTCCGTGCACTCCGTATCAAAATGTGAAAAAATATCAAATATAAGAAGATGTTTCGAAAAGTAATGTTTGTTGGTGAATTTCTGTATACTATCTGCCATCCTGTGTAAATTTTTGACGTTTAATTGTACGCAATGCCATGAAAAGAAGAAGAAAACAACAATACGATCGACGAATTTCAGTTTTATTTTTCAAGCTTAACGAGTGTATTAAGAACGAGCAGAGAATATAACGTGTTGTTTTTCGGTGTTCTATAAAGTATTTCCGTGAAAAAGTGTATGAATTGTTTTTTGCAGGTAGCATTTTATAATCTGGTTCAATATTGCATTGTTTTACTATGTTTTAGTGTTGAATTTTTCAAAATAAATGTGAACGGATTTTGGAAACCTTCTCTCTGCGCAGGTGCCTAATTCCACGCAACTCGCTCGACAATATGGGGAAAGCAGAAAAACGACCGCAGCACAAATGGGTTAAGCTTTGGAGAATATCCGAAAGGACATTCTGTACGTAGTACGGCAAAGCTGTTTGGAATCCCAGCGAGTTCTCTGCAGGACAGACGGAACAATCGGTATCTCAATAACACAGCTGGAAAGCCACCCGTTATCTCGCAAGTCGTTGAAGAGGAAATCGAGAAGTGGATAATAAACATGGCCAGAGCAGGATTCCCCGTCAGCACCAAACACTTGAAAGTTTGTGTTGCTCAATATTTGAAAACAACAAAAACTGAGAACCCGTTTAAGGATGGTGTCCCTGGTAAGAAGTGGGTGAGCGGTTACATATGTCGCCACCCAAACATTTCTAGGAGAGTTGCCAGTGCATTATCGAAACAAAGATGTGTTGTTAATGAGGAACACATTCGAAAATGGTTCCGGGAAGTGCATGATTACCTTGTTCAAGAAAACTTGATGCATGTAATGGAACATCCTGAACAAATTTTCAACATGAACGAGACAGCTGTCAGAACCATTCCAACCAGAGAAATAGTACAAGCGGAGTCCAACGGAAAACATGTTTATGCGAGAGTTGGAAACTCTGACAAAGAGTCTTACACGGCACTTTTCGCTGCAAACGCAGCGGGTAGACTAGCTCCTCCGATGATTATTTACCCGTACAAACAGAGAATGCCACACGAAATCTACCAAAATCTTCCAAAAGGATGGGCGGCCTGCAAAACGGAATCAGGGTGGATGAACAGAACCTTTTTTTTTTTTAAGGGGGGATTTGTTAGTAGCTTAAGTATTTATGATAAATATTAGTAAATAATGAGTATGTGTGTCCAATCACAAATGGTGACTTCTCAACACTGTTAGAAATTTGTAATTTTAATTGTTAGGATTTGTTTGCTTTCGCAATTAGGACTTATCACTCGTAGGGATTTAAACCTACTTGTCAGAAAAGGGGAAGTAAACTTACAACTAACTTATTGCTAACTTATTGGCTATAAAAAGAGCTTATCTAAGCAATTGAGGATTGCAACGATTTTTGTCGAAAATTGTTAATAATTTTATTTGACATAGCTTCTAATGGTTCAACACCAGTAAGTTTAAGTAATTCGAGTGTACCAAACCAAGGAGGACGCTTCAAAATCATTTTCAGAATTTTATTCTGAATCCTTTGGAGCGTTTTCTTCCTTGTTGAACAGCAACTTGACCAGATCGGTACAGCATAAAGCATTGCTGGTCTAAAAATTTGTTTGTAAATCAAAAGTTTGTTCTTTAAACAAAGTTTAGAATTCCTGTTAATGAGAGGGTATTAACATCTCGTATATTTGATGCACTTGGCTCGTATACTCTCAATGTGCTCTTTGAAAATAAGTTTTTTATCATAAATTAGTCCCAAGTACTTAACCTTGTCGGACCAACTTAAAAAAACCCCATTCATCTTGACAACGTGATTATTGTTTGGCTTGAGGAAAGAAGCCCTAGGCTTATGCGGAAAAATTATCATTTGAGTTTTAGAAGCATTGGGAGAGATTTTCCACTTTTGCAAGTAGGAAGAAAAAATATCTAAACTTTTCTGCAATCGACTGCATATGACACGAAGACTTTTTCCTTTTACGGAAATGCTTGTGTCATCGCAGAACAATGACTTTGTGCATCCTGGAGGCAAATCAGGAAGATCTGAAGTGAATATGTTGTACAGGACTGGACCCAAGACTGAACCTTGAGGTACACCTGCTCTGACAGGAAATCTATCAGATTTTGAATTCTGATAGACAACCTGCAGAGTTCGATCAGTAAGATAATTTTTTAAAATTTTGATTAGGAAAATTGGAAAATTAAAAGTTTGCAATTTCGCAATCAAACCTTTATGCCAAACACTGTCGAATGCTTTTTCTATGTCTAAAAGAGCAGCTCCAGTGGAATAACCTTCAGATTTGTTAGCTCGTATCATATTAGTAACTCTGAGCAATTGATGAGTTGTGGAATGCCCATGGCGAAATCCAAACTGTTCATTTGCAAAAATTGAATTTTCGTTGATGTGTGACATCATTCTGTTAAGAATAATTCTCTCAAACAGTTTACTTATTGAAGAAAGCAAACTGATTGGCCGATAACTTGAAACTTCAGCTGGGTTCTTATCCGGTTTTAAAATGGGAGTAATTTTTGCATTTTTCCATAATTTGGGAAAATATGCAATTTTGAAGCAGCAATTGAAAATTTGCACTAAAAATTCCATTGTGCTCTTAGGGAGATGTTTGATTAGTATATTAAAGATTCCATCGTCACCAGGTGCATTTATATTTTTGAAATTTTTAATAATTGATTTAATCTCATTCAAGTTAGTTTCAATTATTTCTGCAGGTAAAAAATTCTGGGAAGAAATTAAATCAAATTGACGTGTGACTTCATTTTCAATTGGACTCACAAAATTCAAATTTGAGTTATGAACACTCTCAAACTGCTGAGCAAGTCTTTGAGCCTTTTGTTCATTGGATACAAGAAAACGTTCACCATCTTTTAAAACTGGAATAGGCTTTGAAGGTTTCTTAAGAATCTTCGACAGCTTCCAAAATGGTTTTGAATATGGTTTCAATTTTTCAACTTTAGTCTCAAAATTTTGATTTCTCAGAAGAGTAAATCTATGTTTAATCTCTTTCTGTAAATCTTTATAAATAGTTTTAAAAACAGGGTCACGAGAACGTTGATATTGACGTCTGCGGACATTTTTCAAACGAATTAGAAGTTGAAGATTTTCGTCAATTATTGATGAATCAAATTTCACTTGAGCCTTTGGAACAGAATAATTCCTGGCATCAACAATTGCACATTTTAATGCTTCCAAAGCGGAATCAATATTCACTTCGTTTTGCAAATCAAGCTCATTATTGAAATTTCTCTCAATATGAGTTTTGTATCTTTCCCAATTAGCCTTGTTATAATTAAAAACAGAGCTCATAGGGTTTAAAACGGATTCATGTGATAAAGAAAAAGTTATTGGAAGATGGTCAGAATCAAAGTCAGCATGTGTGATCAAATCACTACATACATGACTTTGATCTGTCAGCACCAAATCAATTGTTGAAGGGTTTCTTACAGAAGAAAAGCATGTAGGGCTATTCGGAGACAAAATAGAATAGTATCCTGAAGAACAATCATTGAATAAAATTTTGCCATTGGAATTACTTTAAGAATTATTCCATGAACGATGTTTAGCGTTAAAATCGCCGATTATGAAAAATTTCGAACGATTTCTGGTGAGTTTTTGTAAATCACCTTTAAAATAATTTTTGAGCTCGCGTGTGCATTGAAATGGTTAATATGCTGCGGCAATAAATAAAATCCCAAGTTCAGTTTGAACTTCAATTCCCAAAGTTTCAATAACTTTCGTCTCAAGATAGGGAAGAGCACGATGTTTGATTCGGCGATGAATAACAATTGCAACTCCACCGCCGGAACCCTGAATCCTATCATATCTATGAACCACGTAATTGGGATCATATTTTAATTTTATGTTAGGTTTCAAAAATGTTTCAGTAATAATTGCAATATGCACATTATTTACTGTTAAAAAATTAAAAAGCTCATTCTCATTGGCCTTTAATGAGCGAGCATTCCAATTTAATATTTTAATTGTTTTACTTAAAATCATTGCTAAATTTTAAATTAGAAACAGTTTTAATAGTAAAATTTGTGCCTATTTGATGGCTTCAAATATTGATTTTGCCTGCAACATGGCGTTCATAAGATCGAACATTGCCTGTTGCAAAAAAGAAAGTTTACCTGCCGTAATAGGCCCCAGGCAGTTGACATTAGAAAAAATATTTTCGGCAGCAATATTAGCTGGAGTAATAGGTGTACAATTATTTTCTAGCGTGTTTTGCTTACCCATATTAACGGTCATTTTCGAACTACCAACACTAGGTGGTATAATGTTCGAACTACCTGTAACCTGTGCATAAGTTTAACGGGTATGCAAAGGAGTAGGTAAACTATGCGTCACTGGTACGCTTGGAGAATTTTGTTTTGAAGTTGGTTTTAATTGAGAAATTGAATTTTGTTTACCTTGCCTTGCCTTAACAATTGCTAAACGGACTGGGCATTGATAAAAATTTGACATATGGTTGCCGTTACAATTCGCACAGCGAAAATTTTTACTCTCTTTCACAGGACATGTGTCCTTTTTGTGAGAAGAGTTTCCACAATTAAGACATTTTTGGTCCATGTTACAGAAATTGGAACCATGGCCATAACGTTGGCAAGTACGGCATTGGGTGATATGCTTTTCATCTCCGCCATACTTCCTATAATTTTCCCACTTTACACGCACATTATACAAAGCATGTGCTTTTTCAAAAAATTTTAAGTTGTTAACCTCATTGCGGTTAAAATGAATTAAATAATTAACAAGGGAAATTCCAGCTCTCTGACTGTTTTCGCCTCGTGATTTTTGTTTCATTAGAATTACTTGGGTAGGGGCTATGCCAAGTAATTCTGTTTAAGTAAGTTTGATCTCATCAACGGTTTGATCGTTGGTGAGACCTTTCAAGACAACCTTGAACGGCTTGGCGTTCTTGGTGTCACATGTAAAAAATTTGTACATCTTGTCAGTTAAATACTGAACAAGACGATCACGACCCTTTACTGAGTCGGCTAATAAGCGGCATTCACCTCTACGGCCAATTTGATAGGTAACTTTAACGTCAGAAACAAACGTTGAAAGTTCCTTTTTGAATATATTAAATTCAGAAGAAATAGTTACCACAATAGGTGGAACTTTCTCCTCTTTTAAAGATTTTATATTTTGTATAGTTTCATTATTGGTAACTTCCATTTCACCAGCTTCTTGCTCAGGCAAAATATCAAAAGGATTGTCACTACAGACACTCGAAGTGTCAGAAAGAGATGCCTCTCTTTTCCTCCCCGCAGCGATGCGAGGTTTCTTTTTCCGTCCAGCCATTTCAGGTGATACGAAAAAAGTTAAAACAAATGTTAAATTCAAAAGTAGGTAGTCTTGAGAAAGACTGATGGGAAATAACTTTCAGGTAGTCTTTAAAAGACACACTGACAAAACACAAACTTTGAAGCTATAGGCAGTCAAAGACCAGTCCACAAGCAACCGAAAAAACGTCTGATCTGTAGGACAGTTCAAGACGCACTGATGAACAGAACCTCGTTTCATCTCTATCTGCGTGACGTGTTTTATCCGTGGCTCCTGAAAGAGAACATTTCTTTTCCTGTTGTCATTTTCGTTGATGGACATACATCCCATGTTTCAATTAACTCAACAACGTTCTGTAAAGAGAAAAACATACTCTTAATTTGTCTTTTCCCCAACACCACTCAGGTTACACAGCCTCTGGATGTGAGCTTTTTTAGACCACTCAAACATTTCTGGAATCAGATGTTGGTTGAGTGGAGAATCAAAAACGCTGGAGCTCTGCTTCTCAGGAAGGAAATCGCTCCTTTAATAAAAATGGCTGTTGATAAAATGTCGAATATGCAAACAATTTTTTCAAATGGATTCGCACGTTGCGGTCTTTATCCGTATGATGAGAATGCTGTATGTTACGCTTCTCTTGTCCGCGATCATCAACATAAACTAGCATTGTTCGGAACATTTGTATTGACAATCCAGAAAGGATCCACCACCAACCAACCATCAATGAAAATTTGCAACTGGAATTAGAGTCCTTCATGACACATCAGCAGCTCGTAATGTTTAATCGCAGTGAAGCATTTGGGAAATGGCTTGGTTCTGTCAAAGACACCAATTTGTACAAAGTTTGGCAACAGATTAAGTTGAAATCAACCAGTCCACCGCTCGAACCACGCTCGGCTATGAATAGCAACGAAAAAAATTCAATTGAATCTGGAATGACATCGATTCTGGACACCGATGACGAGGAACCGTTTGCAGAATTTGATGATTCTAACACAAATGGTAAGCTTAAAACCGCTTTAATTAAGTTAACTGCAAAAATATAATTTTAGCAAATCTCAACTCATCTGTATCTGGTAAAAAATGTTTGAAGCGAAACATATCCGACGCTTTTCGAAAGTGTTTCCAGTATCCAGCATTCCAGTTTTTTTACTTTATATTTTTACTTTCATTTCTTGCTTTTTGCTTTTTATTTTATAATTTTTCATCCTTCTACTTTTTTTTTTTTTTTTTAAATAGTTTATTTGACACGGCACGATACAATTTATGTTTAACTGAGCCAAGTACATTTTTTTTAAATTCTAAATTAGCAGGGAAAAGAGGGAGGCCTTTTCTTTATTCTCGCGGCCGACTACGAGCTAGTGGGGATTTAAGGTGAGAGGAGGAGAGTTACAATTTTGATTTTAACTATATTGAGTTATACGATTTATTTATTTGTACATGGCTAAGCAGTGATGTTCTATTTGAGCAGTTTGGACTGAGGTGTCTGCGTGAACATGAAGATGCCGAGTCTTCGTTTGGGTGTCTCCAGCT
This sequence comes from Wyeomyia smithii, assembly GCF_029784165.1. Taxonomy (NCBI): domain Eukaryota; kingdom Metazoa; phylum Arthropoda; class Insecta; order Diptera; family Culicidae; genus Wyeomyia; species Wyeomyia smithii. The sequence goes on from NC_073694.1 coordinate 100,165,266, forward strand.
TAGTGTATCATCTTCTTTCAGCGTGTAGCGGGAATGGTAATCTAACAAATAGATAGAAGAGTTTCATATTTTAATACCAGCGTGTTTTATGAAAACGTATAGCTGTGTCATGTACTGGAGATCACCGCTTCCCAGAATGTCTCTAACGGGTACGTTCGGTTGTTTTCCTCGGGCCCGAAGGGAATCTATAAGCTCAGACCTAACACCACAGTATTCGGTACACGACCAAACAACATGCTCGATGTCATGGTAGCCATCGCCACAAACGCAGTGATTACTGTCTACAAGCCCTATACGAAAGAGATGCGTGTTTAACGTGTAGTGATTGGACATAAGTCTGGACATCACGCGAATGAAGTCCCGACCTACATCCAACCCCTTGAACCATGCTTTCGTCGATACCTTAGGAAAAATGGAATGTAGCCACCGTCCCAGTTCATCTGAGTTCCATGATGATTGCCAACTGTTGAGTGTTCTCTGACGCAAAATGCTATAAAATTCATCATAAGCAATTGGTCTTTCATAAATATCGCCGTCAATAGCACCCACCTTAACTAAAGAGTCAGCCTTTTCGTTACCCGGAATCGAGCAATGAGAAGGGACCCACGCTAAGGTAACCCGGTAATTTTTATCTGTTAAAGCACTTAAAAACCGCCGTATTTTCCCCAGGAAATACGGGGTGTGCTTCACAGGCTTCATTGATCGCAGAGCCTCAATGGCACTGAGACTATCTGTGAAGATGAAGTAGTGGTCTATGGGTAGGGTTTCGATAATTCCAAGAGAGTACTGAATAGCAGCAAGTTCTGCGACGTACACGGAAGCAGGAGCATCGAGTTTGTAGGAGGCGGTAAAATTTTCGTGGAAAACACCAAAGCCAGTGGACTCATCTAGATTAGATCCGTCAGTGAAAAACCTTTTATCATAACTAACATGTTTAAACTTATTGGAAAAGATCTTAGGGATCTCTTGGGGTCGCAATTGATCCGGGATACCAGAAATGTCTTGTTTCATGGTGGTGTCGAAGAATATAGCATTATTAGAAGTAGCTAAAAGTGCGACATTGGAGGAATCGTATGAAGAAGGATTAATATCTTGAGCCATATAGTCAAAATATAAAGTCATAAATCTGGATTGAGATTGAAGGTCGACCAACCTCTCGAAATTTTCAATTACTAATGTGTTCATGACCGTACATCGAATTAGTAACCGGTAAGAGAGATTCCAAAAACGATGTTTCAACGGAAGAATACCCGCTAGCACTTCAAGACTCATCGTATGGGTCGACTGCATGCAACCCAAGGCAATACGCAAACAACGATATTGTATTCTTTCTAGTTTCAATATATGCGTGTTCGCAGCGGAGCGAAAGCAGAAACAACCGTATTCAAGAACTGACAGTATTGTTGTTTGGTATAACCTTAGAAGGTCTCCTGGGTGAGCACCCCACCAAGTTCCGGTAATCGTACGAAGAAAATTAATCCTCTGTTGGCATTTTTGTGTCAGATACCTAATATGACAAGCCCAGGTGCATTTAGAGTCGAACCAGACCCCGAGATATTTAGCGACTAAAACCTGAGAGATCGTTTTACCCGTTAGTAGGAGCTGCAGCTGAGCTGGGTTATGCCTCCTAGAAAAAACGACCAGCTCAGTTTTCTCCGGAGAGAATTCGATACCCAGCTTAAGAGCCCATTCAGACAAATTGTCTAAGGTATCTTGCAATGGTCCTTGCAGATCGCTAGCCTCGCCACCAGTAATGGATACAACGCTATCGTCTGCAAGTTGCCTTAGCGTGCATGAATTTGCAAGACATTCATCGATGTCATTGACGTAAAAATTATATAAGAGAGGACTTAAACATGAGCCCTGGGGGAGGCCCATGTAACTAATTCGGGAAGTTGTCGAATCGCCATGTGAGAAATACATATGCTTTTCTGACAACAAATTGAGCAAAAAGTTATTCAAATTTGGTGAAAGTCCCTGCGAATGAAGTTTCGCGCTTAAAACTTCTACAGAGACAGAGTCAAAAGCCCCCTTAATATCCATGAACGCAGAAGCCATTTGCTCTTTTCGAGCAAAGGCTAGTTGAATTTCAGTAGAAAGCAACGCTAGGCAATCGTTCGTCCCTTTGCCCCGGCGAAAGCCAAATTGAGTATCTGAAAGTAACCCGTTTGTTTCGACCCATTTGTCTAACCGTAAGAGGATCATTTTCTCCATTAATTTCCGGAGGCAAGAGAGCATCGCAATCGGCCTATATGAATTGTGATCAGAGGCAGGTTTCCCGGGTTTCCGAATAGCAATGACTTTTACCTCCCTCCAGTCATGCGGAACAATATTTAGCTCAAGAAAATTGTTGAACAAATTCAACAAGCGTCTTTTTGCAGAGTCGGGTAGGTTCTTCAACAGGTTGAATTTTATTCTATCTAACCCTGGAGCCTTATTGTTGCACGACAGGAGAGCCATTGAAAATTCCAACATCGAAAATGGAGGCTCTTCCGTAGTTACTAATAACGCGTCGCGAAAGGTTTTCTGTTCCGGTACAGAGTCTGGACAGACCTTTTTGGCAAAATCGAGTATCCAGCGATCTGAATACTCCTCGCTTTCATTCGAAACGTCACGGTTCCGCATGCGCCTGGCGGTATCCCAAAGAGTGCTCATCGCTGTTTCCCTGGACAACGCGTTTACGAACCGCCGCCAGTACCCGCGTTTTTTCGCCTTTACTAAGCTCTTCATCTGCCAGCCCAGTGCCTCGTACTTTCGAAGCAGGTTGACAGTGCCGTACTCCCGGTAGTCCTTATACGCCGCGGACCTTCGCGCGTACAGCTCAGAGCACTCTTTGTCCCACCATTTGTTGGGAGGGCGCTGTCTAATCGTTACCCCGGGTATCGGTTTCGTCTGAGCTTGAGTCGCGGCGTCGATTATCAAGCCAGCTAAGAACGCGTATTCTTCCTCCGGAGGAAGTTCCTCGTGAGTCTCGATAGATTGCGCTATAATAGACTCATAACACTTCCAATCAATATTACGTGTAAGGTCGTAGGAAATATTGATTGGGTTCGGGGGAGTTGAACCATTAGCAATTGATATAACGATTGGAAGATGATCACTACCGTGGGGATCGTTGATTACTTTCCAGCGGCAATCTAACGCTAGTGATGTCGAGCAAAGGGATAGGTCAAGCACGCTTTCACGTGCTGGAGGATTAGGTACACGTGTCGCTTCCCCAGTATTCAAAACTGTCATATTGAAGTCGTCGATCAGGTTACAGATTAAAGAAGATCGGTTGTCGTCGTACAGCGACCCCCATAGCGAACAGTGAGAATTAAAATCTCCCAATATCAAGAGAGGCGCAGGAAGCAACTCTGCTATATCAGTGAGATGCTTCTGTTCAATCCGCGCGGATGGAGGCATATATAACGAAACAAGGCATAGGTCTTTTCCATTCATATTCGTTTGAATGGCAACGACTTCAATATTCGAGATCGAGGGGAGGTCGATTCGGAAGAAGGAATAGCACTTTTTAATCCCTAAAAGTACCCCTCCACCGTGTGAGTCTCGATCTCGACGAATAATGTTAAAATCGTGGAAATTGAGTTGATCGTTTGAATTGAGAAAGGTTTCACAGAGCGCAAATGCGTCACAATTGTATGTATTTATTAAATGAGAAAATAGATCGAATTTGGGGATGATACTTCTGCAATTCCACTGTAATACAGTGATAAAATTCCTAACCTCTTTCGCCGTATTAGTCATCGAAAGATATGATAGCTGAAATGAGAGGCCAAGTTGCTGCTAGTTGCATCAAAAAGGTTTTCACTGTAGGAAGAAGGGCAAGAAGAATATTTTGTAGGGGATCTGGTATGTTGAATGTTTTAAATATCCAGTCCACAATATCAGAAAATTTTATGAACCCTGTTTCTTTTTTATCTTCTGATCGAGAAATGGGTGCACGAGGGGTTTTTGGTGCCCCAGGAAGCGGTGGGTACTCCTGGTTTGATTTAAAATTAAAACCGGGAGGTACTTGCTTCGGTTTTTCTTCACCGCTTCCTTTTTGTGTTGGCTTATTGGTCATTCCGCTAGGGGTTATCTTGCGACCTTTGCGAGAAAGATTAGGAGAGTTGATCATTCTCCTCTTCCTAGATCCTTCTGGCATGGCATAAGAACACCCTTCGACGGGATCGTCAGATGTACCCTCATCGGTTGGCAAAAAGGAAAAGATGTTTCCTGTCGAGGGTGGCTCAGCACTCTTCAGCATTTCTGCGAAAGAGCGCTTTGATCGTTCCTTGAGGGAACGCTTTATTTTTTCCTCGCGCTGTTTGTACGCGGGACACGCCGAAAGGTCATGCCGAGTTCCCTCGCAGTAAAGACACTTTTCAGTATCCTCACTGCAAGCGGTCTCAGCATGATTGCCTCCGCACTTGCTGCAGCGTGCCTTGTTGCAGCAGTAGGTGGCTGTATGACCTAACTGCTTGCAGTTTTGGCAATGCATGACCCGCGGTACGAACAGGCGTACAGGCAGACGAACCCTGTCCAAAGAGATGTAGTTCGGCAGTGCGGATCCGGCGAATGTTACACGGAAGGAATCCGAAGGGAAGAATTTCTTCTTCCCTTCTTCGATGGATACTGAATGCAATTGCTTGACATCCAGTATCTTTACATCTTGAATCAGGGGGTTCTTGAAGCAGCCAACCCCGTGACGCAAAATGTCATCGACCGTGAGGCTTCCTTCGGTAACCACACCGTCGATCTCCACGTCCTTGGCAGGGATGTACACGCGGTACTCTCTCGTGAAGAGCTCGTAGCTAGCAATTGCGTTTGCTTGCTTCAAGCTACTCACAACAACTCGCAGTTTGTTCGGTCTAACCTTTGTAATTTCGGTTACGTCCGAAAACTGTTTTGCCAGGTCCTTGCCGATTTGAATTATATTTAGAGGCTTCTTTATGGGCCTGAAGTAAACTACGAACGGACCTTTCGAAGCATCTGGGTAAGCTTTCACCCGTGTTGCCGGTACCCTTGGTACGGGGCTAGGTAGCGGGGAAGGTAGAGGGGAATTGATGGGGGAGATCTCAATCTCTTCCCCAGTTGTTTCCACATCCAGGAATAGTTGCACCTGCATGTCGTCCATTTTGCGGGAGCGTTACGCTCTACCGCACACAAACGATAAATATTCGAATGTGGGGGGGGGGTCAAGTAGTTGCTATTAAATTTTAAAAACAATTTTTCAAACTACAATGGATCAAAATAAAAAAAAGGCAGTAATACTAATACTAATAACAATAGTAATAATAATAATAATAATAATAATAATAATAATAATAATAATAATAATAATAATAATAATAATAATAGTAATATTAATTATAATAATAACAATAATAATAATACTATTAATAATAATGATAAAAATTCTAAAGTGAATACTTCCCCGAACGTCTAAGTCACGACCTCACGGCTGATAGTAGGATTAATCGAACGTCTCCGCAGAACAAACAATGACGATCCAGCTTCGTGTTGTGACACAGTGGCCGTATCCTACACGCGACCTTGTAGATGCCACTTGTAGTTGACTTCCACTCGCTCGATCGTATGATGGTCCGTGCTGCTAGCGGGGTAACAGCGGTGCGGGAGAATTATTCTTGCTGATATATCAGCTGCGTATCGGATCACTGGCGGGGTAGCCTGCCCCTACCAGTGTGCAGAAGATGTTTCTGCCGATAAACTACCGGCTATTGTTATCGCGCAGCACAAGAACAAATCGACAAAAAAACACCCGTACGATAACTCGTGTATTGTTATTTTGCAAACTCAAACGGAGATGAACAATTTGCGTCTAATCGAGACGAAAGCAAAACAACGAATGCATCCTTCTACTTTTATCTTTTTATTTTACGATAGGTAACTATTACTTTTCGCTGAAAATTTTGACGTAGAACTACGTTTTTCTTTAGCCTATCATAGATCATACATAGGGATGTAAATAGGAAAACTATTAACGAAAAGGGGACGAAATATGTCCCTTTTCCTTCATTTTTGCAGCAATTGTTTGGAAAATTATACACGCATCCACCCAAATGTAGAAAATTGTTGATTGATTATGCAAACTATTGTACCGTGAGGCGCCCTAATTCCGTGCGGCTCCTTATTCCGTGCACTCCGTATCAAAATGTGAAAAAATATCAAATATAAGAAGATGTTTCGAAAAGTAATGTTTGTTGGTGAATTTCTGTATACTATCTGCCATCCTGTGTAAATTTTTGACGTTTAATTGTACGCAATGCCATGAAAAGAAGAAGAAAACAACAATACGATCGACGAATTTCAGTTTTATTTTTCAAGCTTAACGAGTGTATTAAGAACGAGCAGAGAATATAACGTGTTGTTTTTCGGTGTTCTATAAAGTATTTCCGTGAAAAAGTGTATGAATTGTTTTTTGCAGGTAGCATTTTATAATCTGGTTCAATATTGCATTGTTTTACTATGTTTTAGTGTTGAATTTTTCAAAATAAATGTGAACGGATTTTGGAAACCTTCTCTCTGCGCAGGTGCCTAATTCCACGCAACTCGCTCGACAATATGGGGAAAGCAGAAAAACGACCGCAGCACAAATGGGTTAAGCTTTGGAGAATATCCGAAACGACATTCTGTACGTAGTACGGCAAAGCTGTTTGGAATCCCAGCGAGTTCTCTGCAGGACAGACGGAACAATCGGTATCTCAATAATACAGCTGGAAAGCCACCCGTTATCTCGCAAGTCGTTGAAGAGGAAATCGAGAAATGGATAATAAACATGGCCAGAGCAGGATTCCCCGTCAGCACCAAACACTTGAAAGTTTGTGTTGCTCAATATTTGAAAACAACAAAAACTGAGAACCCGTTTAAGGATGGTGTCCCTGGTAAGAAGTGGGTGAGCGGTTACATATGTCGCCACCCAAACATTTCTAGGAGAGTTGCCAGTGCATTATCGAAACAAAGATGTGTTGTTAATGAGGAACACATTCGAAAATGGTTCCGGGAAGTGCATGATTACCTTGTTCAAGAAAACTTGATGCATGTAATGGAACATCCTGAACAAATTTTCAACATGAACGAGACAGCTGTCAGAACCATTCCAACCAGAGAAATAGTACAAGCGGAGTCCAACGGAAAACATGTTTATGCGAGAGTTGGAAACTCTGACAAAGAGTCTTACACGGCACTTTTCGCTGCAAACGCAGCGGGTAGACTAGCTCCTCCGATGATTATTTACCCGTACAAACAGAGAATGCCACACGAAATCTACCAAAATCTTCCAAAAGGATGGGCGGCCTGCAAAACGGAATCAGGGTGGATGAACGGAACCTTTTTTTTTTTAAGGGGGGATTTGTTAGTAGCTTAAGTATTTATGATAAATATTAGTAAATAATGAGTATGTGTGTCCAATCACAAATGGTGACTTCTCAACACTGTTAGAAATTTGTAATTTTAATTGTTAGGATTTGTTTGCTTTCGCAATTAGGACTTATCATTCGTAGGGATTTAAACCTACTTGTCAGAAAAGGGGAAGTAAACTTACAACTAACTTATTGCTAACTTATTGGCTATAAAGAGAGCTTATCTAAGCAATTGAGGATTGCAACGATTTTTGTCGAAAATTGTTAATAATTTTATTTGACATAGCTTCTAATGGTTCAACACCAGTAAGTTTAAGTAATTCGAGTGTACCAAACCAAGGAGGACGCTTCAAAATCATTTTCAGAATTTTATTCTGAATCCTTTGGAGCGTTTTCTTCCTTGTTGAACAGCAACTTGACCAGATCGGTACAGCATAAAGCATTGCTGGTCTAAAAATTTGTTTGTAAATCAAAAGTTTGTTCTTTAAACAAAGTTTAGAATTCCTGTTAATGAGAGGGTATAAACATCTCGTATATTTGATGCACTTGGCTCGTATACTCTCAATGTGCTCTTTGAAAATAAGTTTTTTATCATAAATTAGTCCCAAGTACTTAACCTTGTCGGACCAACTTAAAAAAACCCCATTCATCTTGACAACGTGATTATTGTTTGGCTTGAGGAAAGAAGCCCTAGGCTTATGCGGAAAAATTATCATTTGAGTTTTAGAAGCATTGGGAGAGATTTTCCACTTTAGCAAGTAGGAAGAAAAAATATCTAAACTTTTCTGCAATCGACTGCATATGACACGAAGACTTTTTCCTTTTACGGAAATGCTTGTGTCATCGCAGAACAATGACTTTGTGCATCCTGGAGGCAAATCAGGAAGATCTGAAGTGAATATGTTGTACAGGACTGGACCCAAGACTGAACCTTGAGGTACACCTGCTCTGACAGGAAATCTATCAGATTTTGAATTCTGATAGACAACCTGCAGAGTTCGATCAGTAAGATAATTTTTTAAAATTTTGATTAGGAAAATTGGAAAATTAAAAGTTTGCAATTTCGCAATCAAACCTTTATGCCAAACACTGTCGAATGCTTTTTCTATGTCTAAAAGAGCAGCTCCAGTGGAATAACCTTCAGATTTGTTAGCTCGTATCATATTAGTAACTCTGAGCAATTGATGAGTTGTGGAATGCCCATGGCGAAATCCAAACTGTTCATTTGCAAAAATTGAATTTTCGTTGATGTGTGACATCATTCTGTTAAGAATAATTCTCTCAAACAGTTTACTTATTGAAGAAAGCAAACTGATTGGCCGATAACTTGAAACTTCAGCTGGGTTCTTATCCGGTTTTAAAATGGGAGTAATTTTTGCATTTTTCCATAATTTGGGAAAATATGCAATTTTGAAGCAGCAATTGAAAATTTTCACTAAAAATTCCATTGTGCTCTCAGGGAGATGTTTGATTAGTATATTAAAGATTCCATCGCCACCAGGTGCTTTTATATTTTTGAAATTTTTAATAATTGATTTAATCTCATTCAAGTTAGTTTCAATTATTTCTGCAGGTAAAAAATTCTGGGAAGAAATTAAATCAAATTGACGTGTGACTTCATTTTCAATTGGACTCACAAAATTCAAATTTGAGTTATGAACACTCTCAAACTGCTGAGCAAGTCTTTGAGCCTTTTGTTCATTGGATACAAGAAAACGTTCACCATCTTTTAAAACTGGAATAGGCTTTGAAAGTTTCTTAAGAATCTTCGACAGCTTCCAAAATGGTTTTGAATATGGTTTCAATTTTTCAACTTTAGTCTCAAAATTTTGATTTCTCAGAAGAGTAAATCTATGTTTAATCTCTTTCTGTAAATCTTTATAAATAGTTTTAAAAACAGGGTCACGAGAACGTTGATATTGACGTCTGCGGACATTTTTCAAACGAATTAGAAGTTGAAGATTTTCGTCAATTATTGATGAATCAAATTTCACTTGAGCCTTTGGAACAGAATAATTCCTGGCATCAACAATTGCACATTTTAATGCTTCCAAAGCGGAATCAATATTCACTTCGTTTTGCAAATCAAGCTCATTATTGAAATTTCTCTCAATATGAGTTTTGTATCTTTCCCAATTAGCCTTGTTATAATTAAAAACAGAGCTCATAGGGTTTAAAACGGATTCATGTGATAAAGAAAAAGTTATTGGAAGATGGTCAGAATCAAAGTCAGCATGTGTGATCAAATCACTACATACATGACTTTGATCTGTCAGCACCAAATCAATTGTTGAAGGGTTTCTTACAGAAGAAAAGCATGTAGGGCTATTCGGAGACAAAATAGAATAGTATCCTGAAGAACAATCATTGAATAAAATTTTGCCATTGGAATTACTTTAAGAATTATTCCATGAACGATGTTTAGCGTTAAAATCGCCGATTATGAAAAATTTCGAACGATTTCTGGTGAGTTTTTGTAAATCACCTTTAAAATAATTTTTGAGCTCGCGTGTGCATTGAAATGGTTAATATGCTGCGGCAATAAATAAAATCCCAAGTTCAGTTTGAACTTCAATTCCCAAAGTTTCAATAACTTTCGTCTCAAGATAGGGAAGAGCACGATGTTTGATTCGGCGATGAATAACAATTGCAACTCCACCGCCGGAACCCTGAATCCTATCATATCTATGAACCACGTAATTGGGATCATATTTTAATTTTATGTTAGGTTTCAAAAATGTTTCAGTAATAATTGCAATATGCACATTATTTACTGTTAAAAAATTAAAAAGCTCATTCTCATTGGCCTTTAATGAGCGAGCATTCCAATTTAATATTTTAATTGTTTTACTTAAAATCATTGCTAAATTTTAAATTAGAAACAATTTTAATAGTAAAATTTGTGCCTATTTGAATGGCTTCAAATATTGATTTTGCCTGCAACATGGCGTTCATAAGATCGAACATTGCCTGTTGCAAAAAAGAAAGTTTACCTGCCGTAATAGGCCCCAGGCAGTTGACATTAGAAAAAATATTTTCGGCAGCAATATTAGCTGGAGTAATAGGTGTACAATTATTTTCTAGCGTGTTTTGCTTACCCATATTAACGGTCATTTTCGAACTACCAACACTAGGTGGTATAATGTTCGAACTACCTGTAACCTGTGCATAAGTTTAACGGGTATGCAAAGGAGTAGGTAAACTATGCGTCACTGGTACGCTTGGAGAATTTTGTTTTGAAGTTGGTTTTAATTGAGAAATTGAATTTTGTTTACCTTGCCTTGCCTTAACAATTGCTAAACGGACTGGGCATTGATAAAAATTTGACATATGGTTGCCGTTACAATTCGCACAGCGAAAATTTTTACTCTCTTTCACAGGACATGTGTCCTTTTTGTGAGAAGAGTCTCCACAATTAAGACATTTTTGGTCCATGTTACAGAATTTGGAACCATGGCCATAACGTTGGCAAGTACGGCATTGGGTGATATGCTTTTCATCTCCGCCATACTTCCTATAATTTTCCCACTTTACACGCACATTATACAAAGCATGTGCTTTTTCAAAAAATTTTAAGTTGTTAACCTCATTGCGGTTAAAATGAATTAAATAATTAACAAGGGAAATTCCAGCTCTCTGACTGTTTTCGCCTCGTGATTTTTGTTTCATTAGAATTACTTGGGTAGGGGCTATGCCAAGTAATTCTGTTTAAGTAAGTTTGATCTCATCAACGGTTTGATCGTTGGTGAGACCTTTCAAGACAACCTTGAACGGCTTGGCGTTCTTGGTGTCACATGTAAAAAATTTGTACATCTTGTCAGTTAAATACTGAACAAGACGATCACGACCCTTTACTGAGTCGGCTAATAAGCGGCATTCACCTCTACGGCCAATTTGATAGGTAACTTTAACGTCAGAAACAAACGTTGAAAGTTCCTTTTTGAATATATTAAATTCAGAAGAAATAGTTACCACAATAGGTGGAACTTTCTCCTCTTTTAAAGATTTTATATTTTGTATAGTTTCATTATTGGTAACTTCCATTTCACCAGCTTCTTGCTCAGGCAAAATATCAAAAGGATTGTCACTACAGACACTCGAAGTGTCAGAAAGAGATGCCTCTCTTTTCCTCCCCGCAGCGATGCGAGGTTTCTTTTTCCGTCCAGCCATTTCAGGTGATACGAAAAAAGTTAAAACAAATGTTAAATTCAAAAGTAGGTAGTCTTGAGAAAGACTGATGGGAAATAACTTTCAGGTAGTCTTTAAAAGACACACTGACAAAACACAAACTTTGAAGCTATAGGCAGTCAAAGACCAGTCCACAAGCAACCGAAAAAACGTCTGATCTGTAGGACAGTTCAAGACGCACTGATGAACAGAACCTCGTTTCATCTCTATCTGCGTGACGTGTTTTATCCGTGGCTCCTGAAAGAGAACATTTCTTTTCCTGTTGTCATTTTCGTTGATGGACATACATCCCATGTTTCAATTAACTCAACAACGTTCTGTAAAGAGAAAAACATACTCTTAATTTGTCTTTTCCCCAACACCACTCAGGTTACACAGCCTCTGGATGTGAGCTTTTTTAGACCACTCAAACATTTCTGGAATCAGATGTTGGTTGAGTGGAGAATCAAAAACGCTGGAGCTCTGCTTCTCAGGAAGGAAATCGCTCCTTTAATAAAAATGGCTGTTGATAAAATGTCGAATATGCAAACAATTTTTTCAAATGGATTCGCACGTTGCGGTCTTTATCCGTAGATGAGAATGCTGTATGTTACGCTTCTCTTGTCCGCGATCATCAACATAAACTAGCATTGTTCGGAACATTTGTATTGACAATCCAGAAAGGATCCACCACCAACCAACCATCAATGAAAATTTGCAACTGGAATAAGCTTAAAACCGCTTTAATTAAGTTAACTGCAAAAATATAATTTTAGCAAATCTCAACTCATCTGTATCTGGTAAAAAATGTTTGAAGCGAAACATATCCGACGCTTTTCGAAAGTGTTTCCAGTATCCAGCATTCCAGTTTTTTTACTTTATATTTTTACTTTCATTTCTTGCTTTTTGCTTTTTATTTTATAATTTTTCATCCTTCAACTTTTATCTTTTTATTTTACGATAGGTAACTATTACTTTTCGCTGAAAATTTTGACGTAGAACTACGTTTTTCTTTAGCCTATCATAGATCATACATAGGGATGTAAATAGGAAAACTATTAACGAAAAGGGGACGAAATATGTCCCTTTTCCTTCATTTTTGCAGCAATTGTTTGGAAAATTATACACGCATCCACCCAAATGTAGAAAATTGTTGATTGATTATGCAAACTATTGTACCGTGAGGCGCCCTAATTCCGTGCGGCTCCTTATTCCGTGCACTCCGTATCAAAATGTGAAAAAATATCAAATATAAGAAGATGTTTCGAAAAGTAATGTTTGTTGGTGAATTTCTGTATAGTATCTGCCATCCTGTGTAAATTTTTGACGTTTAATTGTACGCAATGCCATGAAAAGAAGAAGAAAACAACAATACGATCGACGAATTTCAGTTTTATTTTTCAAGCTTAACGAGTGTATTAAGAACGAGCAGAGAATATAACGTGTTGTTTTTCGGTGTTCTATAAAGTATTTCCGTGAAAAAGTGTATGAATTGTTTTTTGCAGGTAGCATTTTATAATCTGGTTCAATATTGCATTGTTTTACTATGTTTTAGTGTTGAATTTTTCAAAATAAATGTGAACGGATTTTGGAAACCTTCTCTCTGCGCAGGTGCCTAATTCCACGCAACTCGCTCGACAATATGGGGAAAGCAGAAAAACGACCGCAGCACAAATGGGTTAAGCTTTGGAGAATATCCGAAACGACATTCTGTACGTAGTACGGCAAAGCTGTTTGGAATCCCAGCGAGTTCTCTGCAGGACAGACGGAACAATCGGTATCTCAATAACACAGCTGGAAAGCCACCCGTTATCTCGCAAGTCGTTGAAGAGGAAATCGAGAAATGGATAATAAACATGGCCAGAGCAGGATTCCCCGTCAGCACCAAACACTTGAAAGTTTGTGTTGCTCAATATTTGAAAACAACAAAAACTGAGAACCCGTTTAAGGATGGTGTCCCTGGTAAGAAGTGGGTGAGCGGTTACATATGTCGCCACCCAAACATTTCTAGGAGAGTTGCCAGTGCATTATCGAAACAAAGATGTGTTGTTAATGAGGAACACATTCGAAAATGGTTCCGGGAAGTGCATGATTACCTTGTTCAAGAAAACTTGATGCATGTAATGGAACATCCTGAACAAATTTTCAACATGAACGAGACAGCTGTCAGAACCATTCCAACCAGAGAAATAGTACAAGCGGAGTCCAACGGAAAACATGTTTATGCGAGAGTTGGAAACTCTGACAAAGAGTCTTACACGGCACTTTTCGCTGCAAACGCAGCGGGTAGACTAGCTCCTCCGATGATTATTTACCCGTACAAACAGAGAATGCCACACGAAATCTACCAAAATCTTCCAAAAGGATGGGCGGCCTGCAAAACGGAATCAGGGTGGATGAACGGAACCTTTTTTTTTTTAAGGGGGGATTTGTTAGTAGCTTAAGTATTTATGATAAATATTAGTAAATAATGAGTATGTGTGTCCAATCACAAATGGTGACTTCTCAACACTGTTAGAAATTTGTAATTTTAATTGTTAGGATTTGTTTGCTTTCGCAATTAGGACTTATCATTCGTAGGGATTTAAACCTACTTGTCAGAAAAGGGGAAGTAAACTTACAACTAACTTATTGCTAACTTATTGGCTATAAAGAGAGCTTATCTAAGCAATTGAGGATTGCAACGATTTTTGTCGAAAATTGTTAATAATTTTATTTGACATAGCTTCTAATGGTTCAACACCAGTAAGTTTAAGTAATTCGAGTGTACCAAACCAAGGAGGACGCTTCAAAATCATTTTCAGAATTTTATTCTGAATCCTTTGGAGCGTTTTCTTCCTTGTTGAACAGCAACTTGACCAGATCGGTACAGCATAAAGCATTGCTGGTCTAAAAATTTGTTTGTAAATCAAAAGTTTGTTCTTTAAACAAAGTTTAGAATTCCTGTTAATGAGAGGGTATAAACATCTCGTATATTTGATGCACTTGGCTCGTATACTCTCAATGTGCTCTTTGAAAATAAGTTTTTTATCATAAATTAGTCCCAAGTACTTAACCTTGTCGGACCAACTTAAAAAAACCCCATTCATCTTGACAACGTGATTATTGTTTGGCTTGAGGAAAGAAGCCCTAGGCTTATGCGGAAAAATTATCATTTGAGTTTTAGAAGCATTGGGAGAGATTTTCCACTTTTGCAAGTAGGAAGAAAAAATATCTAAACTTTTCTGCAATCGACTGCATATGACACGAAGACTTTTTCCTTTTACGGAAATGCTTGTGTCATCGCAGAACAATGACTTTGTGCATCCTGGAGGCAAATCAGGAAGATCTGAAGTGAATATGTTGTACAGGACTGGACCCAAGACTGAACCTTGAGGTACACCTGCTCTGACAGGAAATCTATCAGATTTTGAATTCTGATAGACAACCTGCAGAGTTCGATCAGTAAGATAATTTTTTAAAATTTTGATTAGGAAAATTGGAAAATTAAAAGTTTGCAATTTCGCAATCAAACCTTTATGCCAAACACTGTCGAATGCTTTTTCTATGTCTAAAAGAGCAGCTCCAGTGGAATAACCTTCAGATTTGTTAGCTCGTATCATATTAGTAACTCTGAGCAATTGATGAGTTGTGGAATGCCCATGGCGAAATCCAAACTGTTCATTTGCAAAAATTGAATTTTCGTTGATGTGTGACATCATTCTGTTAAGAATAATTCTCTCAAACAGTTTACTTATTGAAGAAAGCAAACTGATTGGCCGATAACTTGAAACTTCAGCTGGGTTCTTATCCGGTTTTAAAATGGGAGTAATTTTTGCATTTTTCCATAATTTGGGAAAATATGCAATTTTGAAGCAGCAATTGAAAATTTTCACTAAAAATTCCATTGTGCTCTCAGGGAGATGTTTGATTAGTATATTAAAGATTCCATCGTCACCAGGTGCTTTTATATTTTTGAAATTTTTAATAATTGATTTAATCTCATTCAAGTTAGTTTCAATTATTTCTGCAGGTAAAAAATTCTGGGAAGAAATTAAATCAAATTGACGTGTGACTTCATTTTCAATTGGACTCACAAAATTCAAATTTGAGTTATGAACACTCTCAAACTGCTGAGCAAGTCTTTGAGCCTTTTGTTCATTGGATACAAAAAAACGTTCACCATCTTTTAAAACTGGAATAGGCTTTGAAGGTTTCTTAAGAATCTTCGACAGCTTCCAAAATGGTTTTGAATATGGTTTCAATTTTTCAACTTTAGTCTCAAAATTTTGATTTCTCAGAAGAGTAAATCTATGTTTAATCTCTTTCTGTAAATCTTTATTAATAGTTTTAAAAACAGGGTCACGAGAACGTTGATATTGACGTCTGCGGACATTTTTCAAACGAATTAGAAGTTGAAGATTTTCGTCAATTATTGATGAATCAAATTTCACTTGAGCCTTTGGAACAGAATAATTCCTGGCATCAACAATTGCACATTTTAATGCTTCCAAAGCGGAATCAATATTCACTTCGTTTTGCAAATCAAGCTCATTATTGAAATTTCTCTCAATATGAGTTTTGTATCTTTCCCAATTAGCCTTGTTATAATTAAAAACAGAGCTCATAGGGTTTAAAACGGATTCATGTGATAAAGAAAAAGTTATTGGAAGATGGTCAGAATCAAAGTCAGCATGTGTGATCAAATCACTACATACATGACTTTGATCTGTCAGCACCAAATCAATTGTTGAAGGGTTTCTTACAGAAGAAAAGCATGTAGGGCTATTCGGAGACAAAATAGAATAGTATCCTGAAGAACAATCATTGAATAAAATTTTGCCATTGGAATTACTTTAAGAATTATTCCATGAACGATGTTTAGCGTTAAAATCGCCGATTATGAAAAATTTCGAACGATTTCTGGTGAGTTTTTGTAAATCACCTTTAAAATAATTTTTGAGCTCGCGTGTGCATTGAAATGGTTAATATGCTGCGGCAATAAATAAAATCCCAAGTTCAGTTTGAACTTCGATTCCCAAAGTTTCAATAACTTTCGTCTCAAGATAGGGAAGAGCACGATGTTTGATTCGGCGATGAATAACAATTGCAACTCCACCGCCGGAACCCTGAATCCTATCATATCTATGAACCACGTAATTGGGATCATATTTTAATTTTATGTTAGGTTTCAAAAATGTTTCAGTAATAATTGCAATATGCACATTATTTACTGTTAAAAAATTAAAAAGCTCATTCTCATTGGCCTTTAATGAGCGAGCATTCCAATTTAATATTTTAATTGTTTTATTTAAAATCATTGCTAAATTTTAAATTAGAAACAATTTTAATAGTAAAATTTGTGCCTATTTGAATGGCTTCAAATATTGATTTTGCCTGCAACATGGCGTTCATAAGATCGAACATTGCCTGTTGCAAAAAAGAAAGTTTACCTGCCGTAATAGGCCCCAGGCAGTTGACATTAGAAAAAATATTTTCGGCAGCAATATTAGCTGGAGTAATAGGTGTACAATTATTTTCTAGCGTGTTTTGCTTACCCATATTAACGGTCATTTTCGAACTACCAACACTAGGCGGTATAATGTTCGAACTACCTGTAACCTGTGCATAAGTTTAACGGGTATGCAAAGGAGTAGGTAAACTATGCGTCACTGGTACGCTTGGAGAATTTTGTTTTGAAGTTGGTTTTAATTGAGAAATTGAATTTTGTTTACCTTGCCTTGCCTTAACAATTGCTAAACGGACTGGGCATTGATAAAAATTTGACATATGGTTGCCGTTACAATTCGCACAGCGAAAATTTTTACTCTCTTTCACAGGACATGTGTCCTTTTTGTGAGAAGAGTCTCCACAATTAAGACATTTTTGGTCCATGTTACAGAATTTGGAACCATGGCCATAACGTTGGCAAGTACGGCATTGGGTGATATGCTTTTCATCTCCGCCATACTTCCTATAATTTTCCCACTTTACACGCACATTATACAAAGCATGTGCTTTTTCAAAAAATTTTAAGTTGTTAACCTCATTGCGGTTAAAATGAATTAAATAATCAACAAGGGAAATTCCAGCTCTCTGACTGTTTTCGCCTCGTGATTTTTGTTTCATTAGAATTACTTGGGTAGGGGCTATGCCAAGTAATTCTGTTTAAGTAAGTTTGATCTCATCAACGGTTTGATCGTTGGTGAGACCTTTCAAGACAACCTTGAACGGCTTGGCGTTCTTGGTGTCACATGTAAAAAATTTGTACATCTTGTCAGTTAAATACTGAACAAGACGATCACGACCCTTTACTGAGTCGGCTAATAAGCGGCATTCACCTCTACGGCCAATTTGATAGGTAACTTTAACGTCAGAAACAAACGTTGAAAGTTCCTTTTTGAATATATTAAATTCAGAAGAAATAGTTACCACAATAGGTGGAACTTTCTCCTCTTTTAAAGATTTTATATTTTGTATAGTTTCATTATTGGTAACTTCCATTTCACCAGCTTCTTGCTCAGGCAAAATATCAAAAGGATTGTCACTACAGACACTCGAAGTGTCAGAAAGAGATGCCTCTCTTTTCCTCCCCGCAGCGATGCGAGGTTTCTTTTTCCGTCCAGCCATTTCAGGTGATACGAAAAAAGTTAAAACAAATGTTAAATTCAAAAGTAGGTAGTCTTGAGAAAGACTGATGGGAAATAACTTTCAGGTAGTCTTTAAAAGACACACTGACAAAACACAAACTTTGAAGCTATAGGCAGTCAAAGACCAGTCCACAAGCAACCGAAAAAACGTCTGATCTGTAGGACGGTTCAAGACGCACTGATGAACAGAACCTCGTTTCATCTCTATCTGCGTGACGTGTTTTATCCGTGGCTCCTGAAAGAGAACATTTCTTTTCCTGTTGTCATTTTCGTTGATGGACATACATCCCATGTTTCAATTAACTCAACAACGTTCTGTAAAGAGAAAAACATACTCTTAATTTGTCTTTTCCCCAACACCACTCAGGTTACACAGCCTCTGGATGTGAGCTTTTTTAGACCACTCAAACATTTCTGGAATCAGATGTTGGTTGAGTGGAGAATCAAAAACGCTGGAGCTCTGCTTCTCAGGAAGGAAATCGCTCCTTTAATAAAAATGGCTGTTGATAAAATGTCGAATATGCAAACAATTTTTTCAAATGGATTCGCACGTTGCGGTCTTTATCCGTATGATGAGAATGCTGTATGTTACGCTTCTCTTGTCCGCGATCATCAACATAAACTAGCATTGTTCGGAACATTTGTATTGACAATCCAGAAAGGATCCACCACCAACCAACCATCAATGAAAATTTGCAACTGGAATTAGAGTCCTTCATGACACATCAGCAGCTCGTAATGTTTAATCGCAGTGAAGCATTTGGGAAATGGCTTGGTTCTGTCGAAGACACCAATTTGTACAAAGTTTGGCAACAGATTAAGTTGAAATCAACCAGTCCACTGCTCGAACCACGCTTGGCTATGAATAGCAACGAAGAAAATTCAATTGAATCTGGAATGACATCGATTCTGGACACCGATGACGAGGAACCGTTTGCAGAATTTGATGATTCTAACACAAATGGTAAGCTTAAAACCGCTTTAATTAAGTTAACTGCAAAAATATAATTTTAGCAAATCTCAACTCATCTGTATCTGGTAAAAAATGTTTGAAGCGAAACATATCCGACGCTTTTCGAAAGTGTTTCCAGTATCCAACGGCGAGAAAACAAATGCAGCCAAAGCGAGCACCGAAATTACGTCCCCCAGCTATAGCAACGAGTGATGCGTACCAACAGTATGTTAACATCCTTGAGAATCAAAGAAAAAATGAACAGATGGAGAAGGAGAAGAAGAAAAATGAAAGGATTGCTAAGAGAAAGCTGAAAGAAAATGAAATTTTGCAGAAAAAAGCAATTAAACGGCTGAAACAAATGAAATAAATAAAAAAAATGACTAAGTCGGAATGAATGAAAAACAAAACAACTAATAAACTTATTGAAATTCTTTTTTGAAATAAACCTTGTATTTAATATTAGTTTTTTTAGCAAAAAAAATTAAATACTGTTGTATGATTGCGTAAAACATGAATTTTTGCGATGCACGGAATTAGGAGCTTCAATGCACGGAATTTGGACCCTTTTCCTCACAGTGCACGGAATTAAGAGCTTGCACATTCATTAGGTTTGCTCGTTTGATTTTAATATCCGAAAGTTAATAGACACTTGCGATATTTTTCATTGAAGTAATATCTAATATGCTATCTAAATTATATTTTACATTACAAATACCTTGCAGTTGAAAACATGCTATTTGGCCTATATAAGAGCCTGTTTCAGCCGAAGCCGCTCATAAAAGTTCTGGACAGCGACAAGTTGTCAACAGCAGTCGTCCTTCCTTAGCAGCAGCACTAGCCCTGTGGTTGGTCACCACGTCTCAGGAGCAGCGCGGTTCTTCTCAGCGTGTGTCGCCAGACTGCCATTATTCCCCCGTGTTAGGGCAGCATGAAGATCATCATCACCAAATCCAATTTTGAACAGCAAAATGCCTTTTTTCAAGGCAAACAAACAAGTCATTGAAAGTTGATAATTTTTTACAACGTAAGCAAGCATTCTGTGCGGATTCTAGCAGTTACATCTGCGCGGCCGTCTAATTTACAGAAGGTGAAATAGCTTTCACGGTGCATGTTGTCCGTGTATCTTAACTCCCCCACAAAGGTTGCGATCAGCATTAACACAAGCAAACATTCTTCGCGGGATCCTAGCAATCAAATTCTGTTGTAGTTTATTTAGTTTATACCCCCACTGTTGGGACAGAACAAAGCTGCGATCAACATAATCGATTTTGAATAACAAACTGCCCTGTTAGAACGCATTCACAAAGGCAGTTAACCCTTAAATGCGCAATGTTGCTTTAAAACAACATTACTAATAACGTTTAAAAATAGATGTATTTTAGTTTTTTTGTTAAATGTAATTCATTGGAACAGCTCTCTAGGCTCTAGCGGAGAAAACATCATAGCTGTAAGTACTGTATTCGAATGTTTTGTTTTCATTTTTGCTGTCAAATTTTGAAACGAAAAAACATGACGAGATTTCCGACTGATGCTGACTGCCTTTGAAAATAAATTTTAAAATAAGGGTAGTGGTTAGTGAAAAAGTCTGAATTATCAGAAATTATACTTACAAAAGGTCAGTTTTAAAGTTACTGTTAACAAAAGTAATTGTTTAGACTTTATTCTGCGATATAGTCGCAGTGTTGTTTTCAAACAACATGGTAATATTGGTACATTACAAAGTAAATCTTTCAATTTTTTTATGCATATTGATTAGTTTTAGAGCAGTAAACCTGTTAAACAAACAGCAGTAAACCTGTTAAACCTGTTAAACAAGCCGTAATACGATAGGGGTAATATCGTTGCGTGTGTGAGAGCACCATCGGTGTTCACTAGCTGGATACAAAAATCAAACGCGAATTGTGGAATAATTCGTCTAAAGAACATTAGAGAATGTGACAACTGAACTGAAAGGCGTGGCCTATTACGTAGCACCCTTCGGCTATAAAAGAGTGTTTCTGGAAAAACTAGCTACATTCATTTGTCGGTAGGTGAGCTGGATGGACCGTCCACAACGTTGACAGCAGTAGAAGCAGATACAGCACTCAGAAGTTACAGCGGGTTGCGCCTGTGGCTGCCTTCAAATTAAATAAATCACTTGCGCTGTGGTTGGTCACTATGTCTCAGTAGCAGCGCGGTTCTTCTCAGCGTGCCTCGCCAGACTGCCATTATTCCCCCACTGTTGGGGCAGCATGAAGATCGTCATCACCAAATCCAATTTTGAACAGCAAAATGCCTTTTTTCAAGGCAAACAAACAAGTCATTGAAAGTTAATTTTTTACAACGTAACAACGTTACATCTGTCGCGGCCGTCTAATTTACAGAAGGTGAAATAGCTTCCACAGTGCATGTTGTCCGTGTATCTTAACTCCCCCACTGTTGGGGCAGCACAAAGGTTGCGATCAGCAACCGATTTTGAACAGCAAAATGCCTTTTTTGACGTAGAACTACGTTTTACATTAGCATACCACACAGGGATGCAAACTGAAAAACTGGGACGAAATTTGTCCCTTTTCAAATGCTTATAGGTCGGTTGGTTTTCAACCGATTTTCCTCATTCTTGCAGCAATCGATTGGAAAATTATACACGCATCTGCCCAAATGCAGAAAAATGTTGTTTGAATCTAAGAACTATTGCACTATTGAAAATTATCAAGCCTTGTTGAAATAAAAATAACGTCCTCTGATTGGTCACTTGCTTGCTGTGTGTATGATATGGTATGGTGTGTGTATGGTATGATGATATGGTATGATGTGTGTGTGTGTATGATATGATATAATGTGTGTGTGTCTGTATGATATGGTATGATGTGTGTGTGTCTATGATATGGTATGATTTGTGTGTGTGTGTGTGTGTGTGTGCTGTGTATGGTTTTTAACTCGGCACGTTCTGCTAACTGCTGAATCCGGTTCACGAAATTCACAACCTTTCATTGGTAGACATTATAACTCATTACCCAAGTAAAAATATTGGTTTTATCAAAGTTTTATAGCGCTCAATAAAGCCAAAAAAGCGCTATAAAACTTTGATAAAACCAGTTGTGTTACTAGGGTAATGAAACACTCAATGCATTTGTTAATAGTGTACGTAGTTCTACGTCATTTATGCGGTCGTGTCTTGGATACAACTTCCTACTTTTCTCGACTCAGCAGCACTGGGGCACGGTGTATTGTTGTACTTATCCTATACATGCAAAATGTGCCAAAAACAATATCGATAACGAATTCTCTCAACTAATCTAGTTGTTCGAGACCGCTATTAGCTCCAAGGCTAAGCGTGCGATATTGTTTTTTTAACTATTACTTTTTATATTTACTTTTGGGGGGAAAAGCTCATCAAAACTTCCGGCCCTCTTCGTAGCTCATACTACGGAGAGCCAGGTGAACACTCACCAATTACCTGTCGATCTTCCTAACTGGAAAACGTCTGCAAACTATCTCTAATAATGATATTTCGTCCACTGTATCACAAGCAATTGCGAATAGTTGGGCGATTGAGAGATATTGGGTGCATTGGGTACAGGGCCAAGTCCCCCCTGGGTGGCGCTAAACGATGAGAGTGAGAATGGACGAACACGTACTACAACGGAAAGGTGTGCCAGGGGAGCCTCACCGGACTCTTCCGCTGGATTGGAGATTTTTTTTTTGGGTTTTTAGCTACCGCGACCAAAAATTAGATCTATTGTAGCATTGAATTGGAGATACTATGCTGCCTCTTCACAAATCAATCATCAAATTAACCAACCTTTTTTTTCTTTTCTTTTTTTTCTTTGTTATTTTCTTTTTTTTTCTTTTTTTTACCCGTTACTAACACTTCAATTCCATTCCTTTCCTTCCTATCGTTTCCGCACCCATCATAATTCGAAACACACCCGAGCACATGCACATGACAACAAATAACAGGGAACATAACGGAGGCGACACCAATGAAAAGCACAACATCGTGCTCCGAAGGAGGAACAGATAAGCAAACTATTTATTATTATTTTTATTATCGTTGTTATTATTATCACTATTATTATTACTAGCGTTATTATCACTACCGTTATTTTTGCTATTATTACTATTGCTATTGTAGCACATTTAGGATGGTTCGGGCTAGCATGTACGCTTGGATAACGTTCAGAACTGAATAACTTTATTAACTGCGCCATGTAGCACGCTTGCGGCATACTTGTGGTTGACTTTTTAGGGCCTTTCGGTTATCGACCAGAGTTGTGTTGGAATTGTCTCTTTATTGTTAGCGCGGTCTGCGCGAAGCGAAGGAGCGCGGTAAGCCCGGGTAAACATATTCGTAAAATATGGTTTACCGCGTTAAAATTGTTATGCATACATATGCAAACACTGACGAAGGTTTGGGAATAAGGAATGTGGAAAAAGATCTACAAATGTTAATAATGGTTCAGGTCATGAAATCTAATGACTTGGTGAATATGTTGTGTTTTCGCATGTATGCCAGATGTTTAGAAGGTTCAGAGAAATTGTAGTATTACTACCACACCTTCCCCCTTAAGGAAGAATGGCGTAGCCATTCGAGAAAAATATTCGAGGGCCACCTCGTTCGCTTCGTGATTCCACGTTTTTTATGATACAAAGTTATTTTGTGAATTGATTCTAAATTTCGTAATTGTACAATAATTGTGACCTGTGTTATGTTTAAATATCGAGGACAATCTAGTTGTGTAAAATGTGGTACCAATCTATTTATTCTGAAGTTTTACTGTCTTTAAATTCACTTTATCAATCATTCGTATGTAGTTCTGAGAAAACAAAACTTATCTAAAATGTATCTTCGCTATAATTCTCAACACTTCATATTGTGCTTAACATTGGGATGCTCTTATCTTAACGGCTTATTAATAATTCAACAATATTTGTTTACTAGAGGATACTCTGAGCATATCTTAGACTATCCTATAACAATAGATTTTATAAAATTTCAAACATTTTGTATAAAAATATCCCATACAAGTAATTATATATTTCTTCATTTTTTTATTCTTTTTTTATTCATTTTTCTGTTGGTAATGTTCTAATTTTTAAATCTTTCTAGCTAAGTTATAAGCGTTTTTTGCAATTCATTAGTATATTCAAAAGCGTTAACGATCTTCAAAATGAAAGAAAAAAATTGTAATGAGTAAATGCATTGATAAGTTAAAAGATTCGTCTAGTAGATTTTGAAGTTGAATAAATTTGCTGTAGTGTCCATGATATTTGTGTATGTTCTAATGATTTTTTTCTGCCTTTTTTGTTTGCTCTTCTTTTAAATGTGTCTTTTTATAGCGATTTTTTTTTATTCCACTGTGTGCGGGCAAAACTGCCGAGGAATAATAAAACGTCGTCGCCATTTGAGCCGTTGAGAGCTAATGTGGTACATGTGCCAATTTTATACTTTTTGGGTTTTTTGCATAAATTGATGCAGAACGCAATAACGTACTAGAACATCCAAGAAAAACCGAGATCTGATAACCTAAACCAAAGTTATAGCCAGAAAAATTGTTGGTAACTAACATAATCACCATTTCGTTGAGAGCAAAAGTGGTACATGTCCAGTCTATGCATAATAGATGAATTGTAAGTCGAAGATCTTAGGATATAGAACAATCATGTCTTCAGCAAACTTGTTCAAGTGATTGAGTCATTTCAGATGAAGATTTGTATGTTTTGGAATTTTCTCACAGAAAGTTTTATCTATTTCAGTAATAACTTGTATGCTATGGCCAATTTAGAAGATAACTCTCTGAGGTCTTTGATATAGATATATATTTACACACTGGACCCAGGTTTGGCTTTAGGCAGGTCACCGATAGCCTTCCGGAAGATCCAGAAATACCGTAATTGAGGTCAATTTTTAAAGTGATCCTAAAGCTTCCCAATTTTTTCGAAACTGCTTCTGCGAGATTGACTAGAAACGAAATGATTTCACCGAAAGATCCGGTACTAGCGTAAAATGTCAATTTTCAAAAGTGTTCCTAAAGCCTTAAGTGTTCCTTTTTTTTCGAGACCAATTCTAGAAGGAAAATGATCTTTTAACGAAATATACTCCGAGATGGCCACCACGTGAACCACCGGTACTACCATAAAAGAGATTAATTTTTAAGAACAGTTCCACTTTTTTTTTCTAAACCACTCCCAGACGAAAATAAATGATCTTATGACAGAATGTTACTCAAATTTACCATTAGATAGTCCTCCGAAAGATCCGGAGTTACCGTAAACGAGATTAATTTTGAAAAGCAGATCCTCGTCCGATCTGGATACGGTGTATATTTTCCCAAGGCTGTATCATATTTTCAGTTCACTCATTTGTCGCTCCTCTAACTACATACACTGTCTGCTTTAATGAACAGGTCCTAGTATTTTCCGTGTTTTTTTTTTTGAAACTATCACATGCAAAAATATACCATAAAATCAAAGAAAAGCCGAGATCTGATAACTTATACGAGAGTTATAACCAAAATAATTTTCAGTTTTTCTCTTCTACTATTCTTCTTCTATTTCTGGATCCGGAAGGTAACCGGTAGTCTACCGAAAGTTGAACCTGGGTCCATTGTGTAGTTATTATCAACCAAATAACAATTCTAAAGATACCAGGGTATTTTCCCTTTAATTGGCCCCAGTCGATCTAGATTATTTAAAATGTCTTCTGTTACATATACACTAGCGCCACAAAGAGACAGAATTCCTTAACAAACAGATCATCATTCTATAGTACTCAATCACTTGAACAACTCTGCTGAAGACATGAATGTTCTATGTTTTAAGATTAGCGAGCTATAATGCATCCTTCATGCTTAGGCTGGACATGTGCCACTTTTGCTCTCAACGTTTTCTGGTTGTCATTATTTTTCCTATAGAATAAAAGTGGTACATGTTTTTCCATTGAAGTTTGTGTAAGTTTCTCAACCAGAACTCGTTATGCTTTCATGTACCGTCTTTTGAATCCTTTCCAGCAATGATTTAGTGCAGTTATGTTGGGAAAAATTGTTTAAAATAATTTACTATTTGAGTGTTTTCGTTTATCGCGTCTCCTAAAAAATTTACTTAATGGCACATGTACCACTTTTGCTCTCAACGGCTCATTTAAGACGCAAGTAAGAAAGAGATGCCAGATAATTGTTTACGAACATAGCACGTGCGGTGGTGGGTTGAAGCTGACAAATTCTACCGTGTGCTTCGGGCAGCACGGCAAGTCAAAACTGGGTCAAAATCGAGCGAATAAAGAAGGGTTTTGACAGCAGTTAGTGCGCTTCCAGGTCAAAACGAGGTGAGCTGGTGGAATAAAGAAATTCGCTATTAGTGTTTGTTAAATTTGGTGTTAATCGTTAATTCTTCTAGTATTGTTGTTTTCTTGGTTATTAAGATCGGAATTTACTGGTGGTTGAGTTATAAAAAAATAAGTTTTGAAATTCAAAATGAGAAAACTTTAGAGTCGGCATGCTTTTTCTTACACATTAGCTATGGAATGTTAAAAATTGCAAGCTGAATCTGGTTTTCTTGAAAAGTGAAGTAAGTTCCAACGAAAGTCAAAATTTGTGTGTGAATTTTATCTGCTTAATATTTTTTTGCTTAATTTATTCTGTAACTAATCGTCCTGATTTGATTTGATGTAAAGCCAACGGAAATTTATAATCTAGTAAAGTTTGGGATGGTTTTATTTACTGCTTTCTTACTACCTTGGAGTATTAATGGTTACTTATTTGTCTAATTACGGCATTGCTACTCAAATTGACAACGCACTTGTTTTCACTCTTCCTTAGGTTGCTTTATTTTTCCTTGTTTACCTATATATTTGTTATTATTATTTGTAAATTATTATTGTTATTGACTAGACCAGGTTTGCGTTGCATTGACCTAGTCCGTACATTCAAATGTGGGTTCGGTTATATCTCTCTTTTTATGTTCTTATGACGTCCTTCTGACATCTGTGTGTCAGGCATCCAGTATTAAAATTTGTCATCTAGACGCTAGAGTCTGAGCCTTCCCTCAAACTGGGCAACAGGTCACCATATAAGTCCGGGCATCTGGGGCTACCTTTGATTCAATACTCTTATTTGTGTGGATGCAGGCCTGCCTCCCTAACTTATGTCTTGCTCCCAGGAATTTATTATTTCTTACAACTATACCTTGCAATGGATTTTAAGCCTTTTCGCATAACAAAGTAGGCTGCTGGGGATTTTAGGCCTTTTCACCTAGCAGCTTCAATAAATAAATATTGTAATGACGAAACTCATAGTTCGTTCACATAAATTGTTTAGATAGAAATAAACGATGATCGGTGGCGAACCGCATAATTGAAGGATAATAGTAGTAGATTTTTTTCAATTTGTTGTTACTGTTTAGATTGTAAAGAAATAGAAATAAGTTCATAGTGTTGCTCGCACTTTGAGCTGGTCAGGCTCAAGGTGAAAGCCGTTCCCTTATCCTGGTTCACGAAAGTGACCAGCCTCGTGGACCTGAATAAGGAAGTTTATATTTTTTCATAGGGAGAAATTAATTTTTGTTACGCCAATGTGTTCATTTTTTGTTTTTTTTTCGGAATATGAAAAATAGATGGAATCATACGGTTCATAACGTCGGTATTGATGATAAAATATGTCAACATGCTGAGTTAGTTATATATATTATCGGTAAGTTATGATTGTTATTCTTTCATATGCTACGTTTGTTAATTTAATGGATCATTTATTTATGTTTATATATCTAGATATTTAGATATTATATAAAAGACAACGTTCATTCCGCGTCGAACACTCGACAGAAACGGACGTGCAAAGTGGTCGTTCTATTACAATCCGGTCCGTGTGTACGAATAGCCAAACAAAAGAGTGTATTATTCGCGCTAAAGGCCAACTAGATTGTGAGTTGTGTCGATACGTCCTGTACCCGGCTCGCAACGTTGGCTGTATTGGTGCAAAATACTAGCTGCAGTTTTGATCTGTGCACCGTGAATAGATCTTTCTAATTCAAGGCCATCATTTGACAGTCGAGTCGTGTCGCTGTGCTTAGTGATCTCACACCCGGCTCACTGCTGGTGGCTGTATTGGTGCTGCTGTACTGGTGCTGCTGGCTGCTTTGGGTGCAGCTTCGAACGATCGGACAACCACTGCTGGAAGGAAGAAGTAAAGAGGTACGTGTTCTTGTCGGCGCTAGTGCGCTACATTTAGCGCGATGGATATAAATCCCTCGCCTCCCGTGCCACCATCCCCGAACCCCCTTGACCCTGACCCTTCTGTTACCCCCTCCCCTGTTCATTCTCCAGTCCCCCATCGCCCCAGGCTTTACCCGGACGGATCTCAACAGGGCAGCTATACTGTTTATTTTCGTCCAAAGGCAGGAGTGAATTCAAAGCGATTAAACATACTGCAAATTTCTAAAGACCTGACGAAGGGGTACAAGGCCGTGACCGAAATTTCCAAGGTCCGACCTAACAAGCTCCGTGTCGTGGTCAGTGATCTGGCACAGGCCAATGCTATCGCTTGCTCTGAGCTCTTCACACGCGAGTATCGCGTTTACATACCCGCACGAGACGTGGAGATCGACGGTGTCATAACCGATTCGAGTCTGTCTGTCGAGTGTATCCTAAAAAGCCCAACCGGTTGCTTCAAAAATACCGAAACACAGGCGAAGATTTTGGATTGTAAGCAATTGCGGTCCATGTCTCTCGTCGGCGGTAAAAAAGTTTACACTCCGTCAGACTCGTTTCGCGTTACGTTTGCCGGATCTGCACTCCCTAGCCACGTCTCGATCGACCGGGCTCGTCTGCCTGTGCGATTGTATGTACCCCGTGTTATGAATTGCACCAATTGCAAGCAGCTAGGCCACACAGCCGCCTACTGCTGCAATAAGGCACGATGTAGCAAGTGTGGGGAGACTCATGCGGAAGATTCTTGCAGTGTTAATGCTGAAAAATGTATTCACTGTGGGGAAAACCAGCATGAGCTCTCCACATGCCCGGTGTACATGCAGCGCAGAGATGAAATCAAGCGGTCACTTAAGGAGCGTTCAAAGCGTTCTTATGCTGAGATGCTGAAGAAGACCGTGACCACTTCTACCATAACATCGAACCCCATTGATCTGTTGTCCTCTGATGAAACCGATTCTGACGATTCATCAGCGGGAACATCTTATGCCAATCCTGGGGAGTCTAGGAAGAGGAAAAATGTTTCTTCTCCTAAACTTCCCCGTAAAGGTCCTAAGATTTCCCAAAGTGTAATGAAAAGTACGAACAAACCAAACAGTGCTGCGGAAAAACCGAAGCAAACTCCTCCTGGGCTTGCAAATTTAAAGTCCCAGAAGGAGTTCCCAGCACTGCCAGGAACATCTAAAACCCCAGTTGTTCCTTTTGCACATCCAGTTGATGAAACAAACTCTGGATTAGTGAAATTTTCTGACATTGTGGACTGGATTTTTGAAAATTCCAATGTACCCGATCCAATTAAAATTTTTCTTACAGCATTCCTCCCAACAGTTAGATAATTTTTGAAGCAGTAGACTGCCCAATGGCCCCTCCTTGCAGCGATTGTATCCTTCGATGCCTAATTCAACTGCGTATATGAAGGATTCTATCTCTGTCTTACAGTGGAATTGTAGAAGTATTTTACCAAAAATTGATTCGTTTAAAGTTTTGATAAATAAAAACAAATGCGATGCATTTTTCCTTTGTGAAACTTGGCTTACTTCAAATATTGATCTCAACTTCCATGATTTTAATATTATTCGCCTTGATCGAGACACCCCATATGGAGGAGTACTTTTAGGGATTAAAAAGTGCTATTCTTTCTATCGTATTAACCTCCCCTCGATTCCAGGCATCGAAGTTGTCGCATGTCAAATGACAATACAAGGTAAAGAGCTTTGTATTGCCTCAATATATATTCCTCCCAGAGCACAGGTTGGGCAACGGCTGCTCTTTGATTTAATAGAACTTCTTCCCTCGCCACGTTTGATTTTGGGAGACTTCAACTCTCATGGTGTGGCTTGGGGTTCCCCTTACAATGATAACCGCTCCTCTTCAATCTATAACCTTTGCGATGACTTCGACATGACTATTTTAAACAACGGTGAAATGACACGTATCCCGAAACCTCCAGCGCGCCCAAGCGCTCTGGATCTATCCTTATGTTCGACGTCGCTACGGTTGGATTGCACATGGAAGGTAATCCTCGGTCCTCACGGTAGG
The DNA here is from genome assembly GCF_029784165.1 of Wyeomyia smithii. Lineage (NCBI taxonomy): Eukaryota > Metazoa > Arthropoda > Insecta > Diptera > Culicidae > Wyeomyia > Wyeomyia smithii. Next base: position 100,195,602 of record NC_073694.1, read on the forward strand.
GACCATCTGCCTATTCTTATTTCAATTACAAACGGGTCAACTCGCATGCGACCAATTGACATTCCGTATGACCTCACACGGAATGTCGATTGGAAGTTATACGAGGAAATGATTTCAAAAGCGGTCGAGTCGATTCAACATCACCCACCACTTGAAGAATACAACCTCCTCGCGGGCTTAATCCTCGACGCCGCGTTGCAAGCCCAAACGAAGAAATATCCCGGCGTAACGATCAAAGAGCGGCCTCCATCTCCGTGGTGGGACAAAGAGTGCTCCGATGTCTACACGCAAAGATTCGACGCGTTTTTGGCCTTCCAGAAGGGAGGTATACCCGACGACTATATACGGTATTCGGAGCTTAATACCAAGCTTAAAAGCCTGGCTAAAGCAAAGAAACGCGGATATTGGCGTCGGTTCGTGAACGAGACGTCGAGGGAGACATCGATGAGCACTCTTTGGAACACAGCCCGAAGAATGCGGAATCGCGCAACGGTCAACGAAAGCGAGGAGTCTTCAAGTCGGTGGATATTTGATTTTGCCAGGAAAGTATGTCCGGACTCTGTTCCTGAGCAAAACATTGTTCGCGATGCGTCTCCGGGCCACGACGCGATAGAATCACCTTTTACGATGGCAGAATTTTCAGTTGCCCTCCTGTCCTGTAACAATAACGCGCCTGGGTTAGATAGAATCAAATTCAACTTGTTGAAGAATCTACCCGGCAATGCCAAGAGGCGCTTGTTGAACTTGTTCAATAAGTTCCTGGAGCAAAACATTGTACCGCAGGATTGTAGGCAAGTGAAGGTGATCGCCGTCCAAAAACCAGGGAAACCAGCTTCTGATCACAACTCTTATAGGCCGATTGCAATGCTATCCTGTATCCGGAAATTGATGGAAAAAATGATACTCCGTCGTTTAGACCATTGGATCGAATCAAATGGTCTACTATCAGATACTCAATTTGGCTTCCGCCGTGCCAAAGGGACGAATGATTGTCTTGCGTTGCTTTCAACAGATATTCAGCTGGCGTATGCTCGCAAAGAACAAATGGTGTCTGCGTTCTTGGACATTAAGGGGGCTTTTGATTCCGTTTCTATTGACATTCTTTCGGGTAAACTTCACCGACCAGGATTTTCTCCAATTTTGAACAATTTTTTGCACAATTTGTTGTCCGAAAAGCACATGCATTTTACGCACGGCGATTTGGTAACTTTTCGCATTAGCTACATGGGTCTTCCCCAGGGCTCATGTTTAAGCCCCCTTCTTTACAACTTTTATGTAAATGACATCGACGAATGTCTGGCAAATTCATGCACGATAAGACAACTTGCAGACGACAGTGTAATCTCTGTTACAGGAGCCAAAGCTGCCGATTTGCAAGGACCATTGCAAGATACCTTGGACAATTTGTCTGCTTGGGCTTTACAGCTAGGTATCGAATTCTCTCCGGAGAAGACTGAGATAGTAGTTTTCTCTAGGAAGCATGAACCTGCTCAGCTTCAAACACAATTAATGGGTAAAACGATTTCTCAGGTTTTGGTACACAAATATCTTGGTGTCTGGTTCGACTCTAAAGGCACCTGGGGTTGTCACGTGAGGTATCTGATGAAAAAATGTCAACAAAGAGTGAATTTTCTTCGTACAATAACCGGACAATGGTGGGGTGCCCACCCAGGAGACCTTATAAGGCTTTACCAAACAACGATACTGTCTGTTATTGAGTACGGGTGTTTCTGCTTCCGCTCCGCAGCAAACACACATTTGATCAAACTGGAGCGAATACAATATCGTTGTTTGCGTATCGCCTTGGGTTGCATGCAATCGACCCATACGATGAGTTTGGAGATCTTAGCTGGAGTACTACCATTGAAAAACCGCTTCTGGAGCCTGTCTTCTCGTATTCTAATCAAATGTGAGGTCTTGAACCGTCCCGTGATTGAAAATTTTGAAAGGTTAATCGAACTTAATTCTCAAACCCGTTTTATGACATTGTATTTCAATCACATGTCCCAAAATATTAACCCTTCTTCGAATATTCCAAATCGTGTCGACTTATCAAATACTTCTGATTCTACTGTGTTTTTCGATACATCCATGATAGAAGAAACTCGTGGAATCCCGGATCATTTACGCGTGCAGCAGATCCCTAAAATTTTTTCCAATAAATATCGAAACATCAACTGCGACAATATGTACTACACTGACGGATCACTTCTTGATGGGTCCACTGGCTTCGGTATTTTCAATAACAATTTAACCGTCTCCCATAAGCTCGATAATCCTGCTTCTGTTTACGTCGCAGAATTAGCTGCAATTCAGTTCACCCTAGGGATTATCGAAAAAACGCCCACGGACCATTATTTCATCTTTACGGACAGTCTCAGTTCCATTGAGGCTCTCCGATCGATGAAAGATTTTAAGCACTCTCCGTATTTCCTGGGGAAAATACGGGAACATCTGAGTGCTTTATCCGAAAAATCGTTTCAGATTACATTAGCGTGGGTCCCTTCTCACTGCTCGATACCGGGCAATGAGAAAGCGGACTCTTTGGCTAAGGTGGGCGTAACAAACGGTGATATTTATGAAAGACCAATTGCCTTTAATGAATTTTTCTCATTTGTACGTCAGAAAACGATCATCAGTTGGCAAAATTCTTGGACCAAGGGGGAACTGGGAAGGTGGTTACATTCCATAATCCCCAAGGTATCGACGAGTCCGTGGTTCAAGGGGTTGGATGTAATTCGGGATTTCATTTGCGTGATGTCCCGGCTTATGTCCAATCACTATAGATTTGACGCGCATCTCCGTCGTGTTGGGCTCGGGGAGAGTGGTATCTGTGCCTGTGGTGAAGGTTATCACGACATAGAGCACGTTGTTTGGTCATGCCCTGTACACCGTGACGCCAGGTCTAGATTAATAGCTTCCCTGCAGGCCGAAGGTAGGCAGCCGGCTGTTCCTGTTCGTGATGTCTTGGCGAGCCGTGACCTATCCTACATGTCCCTTATATACGTTTTCCTAAAATCCATCCACGCCCCAGTTTAGTCCTATTTCCTTCCGCCTACATCCAACCAAACGACAAGAACACGTTAAGACCCCGTATCCGGAAACAGCAATCAGACCCGCACGATACTCTCAAGGCCCGATGGAAACAACCCATTATGCCAGTCCGTAATATCTTGGCCCAGCAGCGGAACAAATTTAATATGCTGCTTACCTATGGCAATGAAAACCATCAAACAGCAAACCTGTGCTTTTAATGCAAAATATTTTAGCTTTAAGTTAGATTTAGTTTCAGCTCGTAGTCGGCAGCGAGGATAAAAAATTTGCTTTTAGTTATTAAGATACTTTAGAAAGTAAGCTACCAGATATAATTGGCGCCGTTAAACATTGAATTGTATGTGTGCCGTGTCAAATAAACTATAGATGAAGAAAAAAAAAAAGACAACGTTGTGCAATTCAAAATTAATCTATTTTCGATTATTTGTTTGAGTTAAGTTAATTTGTCTTTATCTATGCAACTTCTTCTAACAAGTGGTTTCTTTATAAATTGCTTCGGCGCGAGAAAAAAATGAAATCGTTTAATTTAACTTCAACCACACATAAAACTGATCGATATGAATATCTCATCCTATGTAATAAAAACAATCTAATGTTCTATGATAATTTTGTCCACAACTTTCTATTAAAAGTTTTGGAATAATTTCTAGTTTCAACAAAAATTCAATGCCGATTTTGTATCCTGGGCCCTGGCTGATTATTAAATTAACCTTTGTGGTGCTGTTGCATCGTGTTTCAATTGCGCTGCCTCTGATTTGGTTGTATAGCGCTGGGCTAAACGAACATTAGAGCCCACGGTAATTGTGCCTGTTTAATTAGGCCGTTACAAATTTCATTTTCATTTTATGTCACCCCCCCCCCCCCCTTCAAAAATCTTGAATATTGGAAGGGGAAGAAAAAAAAGCATTCATTTTATTTGTTTTCCGACAACATTAATGCTTAATTCAGCAATGAACAAGTCCAGTGACAGAGAGAGTGTCGTCAAAAGGCAAGCGAAATAGATTATAATGATAATAAAGTGTTATTTTTCAACATTTATTTGAGTGCAAGTTACAAACGTCATAACTTGCACACAAACTTTTATCAAAGATATTTCTTTTTTTTCGTCTCGCTGTTATTTATTTTTTGCCACCCCCTTTGCTAAGTTTGGTAACCTTGGACATAAAAAGAATTCGAAATTTGTATCAGCCTTACTGGCGAAAATTGAATTTTGCTGACTTGGCGCACTTGGTACCAGTGGTTATAGCTGTTTTACGCACCGTGATAGTAACCGTTTGCTTTTAATTTACGTCGACTCAATGAGCATGAGCATGAGCATGAGCATGATTGACCGCCCGCGGTTGCTCCTCCGTTATTGCCAGATCAGCTGTAATTACACAGAGAACCAACAGATGATGCTTGGGACCAACATGCATCCTCAATGTGTAAAAACTGGTGACCTTAATCTTTATATTAGGCAATACCAGCGCCGGCCGCATCCGAATGCAGGTCAAAGAAGGAATTTGTATAGGAAAATGTTGACGTGATACTCGCTTATTGGAAGCCGAGAACACCTCTGCACTTCCACGAGAAATCACTGGGATGTTGGAGAAAGGGCAAGGTACACAGCAGGGTTCATTTTGGTAAACGATGCGCTGATTTCGAGTGTCGGGTTCTTTAGAACAAGTATCGCGCGAACAGGTTCATTATATCCGTCATGATATTCATAATGCGATTCGAAGTCATTCAGTTTGACAATGTAACACCGCAACAATAAATCGTACGCAAGGATACTGGACCTTTGATCAAATTGGGACAACTTCAAATGATATGATATCTCCTCGTAAGGTGATCCTCTTTACACCGAAATCAGTTGCGCGTTGTTGATCTATATGTAGATAATTCGACCTCATGGAGGTACCGACGCGGAGTCTCTAGGGGTTCGGTCAACCGGACATTTTCTACCTAACAGATCGACCAACGACGTTTCTCGTATACACTTTGTCTGCTCTAAAAAAACGATAACGCTTATTACGAAAACTAACCATGAGTATATTTCTAGCCAAACGTCGCGATCCTCTGCGTACGACGCACGCGATGTAGCCCATGCTACTCGTAGCAATCAGCTATTTGTCGATCCCGAGTCAATCCCGAGAAGAAACGAACGCACGTCGGCCGTCGCGATTCTTGGGAAGGTATACATCGCGTTTTCGTTAATCGCGATATTTATCGACCGGACGAAATCTTCGGTTAAACAGTCACAGTGAGACATGAACAAGTATCTGGGTATACCCCTCGAAATCATTATTTTCCGAAAACGTTAATATAAGTAAAATTCTCCCGAGCCGGAAACGCGGTTTACATCGAAACACTACGACATTTCACGCCGATTCTCTCTTAGTTGTCGATGCGAATGTTGCCTATTAAATAGAAAAATTGGCAAAGTTTCATGCATACAAAGCCTTAATAATTTAAAAATGAAAATTTCCATGTTGACCATCCATCGAGCTAATATAGTCTTAAGTTTGTTAACAAAATGCCGACCTAGTCATTATTGGAACATAGTATACAAAACATAAGCAGCCCAAAAGCTAGAAAAATCGAAAAAGTGAAGCATAAGATTTCATGTATTATCCACAACCATTGCTTTCGAGGTGAAAACATGTTTGGCTGATAGAACCCTACTTGAAGCCTGACCGTGCAAAAATGTGGTAGATGACGGATTCGAGGCATACTATGCGTCATGTTGGCTCATTACTAAGTTGAGCTACTCATTACCTTGGATGTGATCCTGTTGGAAAGATAGAAAAATGGCAAAGCTTGGTGTATCTAAAACATTAAGTGCAAACATCAGGTGTAGATGTACATACTAATCCAAAGTCTTAAAATTATTGATAAGACCAAACCAATCATGGTTATTTCAGGCTGACTAAATAGTCATCAGATGTCAAACTCAACTTTATTGAATTTTCTATTACCTGTCATGCGAGAGTCAGTGCGTTCAAAAATTCATTGCACACGACATATCAGTGAATACATATCAATTAATCTATTTCACCATAAATTCTAATAAACAATACTATTACACAAAACTACACGAGAAAAAGGCTCCAGAAAAACACCTTAATTGCACTCTGTTTTCAATTTGGACATTCAAAACTGTAACAGTTAAACATTCATGACGAGCACAATCAAAACGGCGTGCTACGTCGTTCCGCAAACTGGCAACTACGTGGTATTCGGTGGATCATCACATGATGTGAACCATATTCGAACGCGGACCATTTAGGAAAATAAATATAATACCAAACGCAAATCGTGTATGTCGTATCGAGCCCATTGATAAGTTAACTCACCTGACAATTCTTAGTGCTTTTACTTGTGGGAGAAAAAAGTAAAACAGTAAAACATCATCGCACAATCTGGTTTGCAAACAAAAAAAAACTACTCGCAGCCGTAAAGGCTACCACACCTCGTGCACCCAACAGATCACACATTCACACCCCAAGTCCAAAGCCCGCTAAAAACCACTACAAACAGAGCCTATGCATTCTTGATACAAAAAAAAAACATATACTCATCTGTTTTATTTTGGTTATGCCTATGCCAGCGAAACAAACGCCGACTAGCACAGCGCAACGCTACTCTCTCCGCTCTTCAGGTAGTGCAATTCTCTTCGATCACACCACCATGCACTCCATTTTCGCACGTTAATAATGAACCGCTAGTTAGCGCGACGCACGAAGTTGGCACTCACACTCACGCAACCTAACTTGCCTTACAATTTTCAATTTGATTTCGTGGATAATTATAACTTCCACTCAAGAAACACTGTGTTTTTCACAAAACCTTCACTTTTCTCACTTAGACGAAGCATCACAGATCACAACTTTACACTTTTTAACAAGTTTGGCCCCTAAAATCACTTATAAAGCAATGACTTTAACGGATAGCTTTCGGGGCACGTATTATCAGTTAGCCTTGTTGCCAGCCTCCTTAATTTACGTCGACTCAATGAGGCCGAAAAATTATTTTCCATTGACCTCGATTAGAGATGATTGATTTTGAATAAAAGCAAATGTTTTTTTTGACGTAGGACTACGTCTTACTGCACTATATCAAGATACATTCTGTGGAAACTAAAACCAATGTGTAACGTCGGAATGAAAGATTTCAAACGTTAATACTGATGTAACCACATGATGGATCACAATAATCGATATATCGTTGGATTGATATAATGATGGACAATTTTGTGATTCTTCAATTATCGTTATCATTTCAATGTTAAACAGTGAAAACTATGATTACTATGATTACTATGATTACTATGATTACGATGATTACTATGATTACTATGATTACTATGATTACTATGTTTACTATGATTACTATGATTACTATGATTATTATGATTATGATTATTATTATTATTATTATTATTATTATTATTATTATTATTATTATTATTATTATTATTATTATTATTATTATTATTATTATTATTATTATCATTATTATTATTATTATTATTATTATTATTATTATTATTATTATTATTATTATTATTATTATTATTATTGTTCGCACTCTCCCAGCTGGTCTCGAGGTACGATGCTGGCTTAACAAGCCAGTCGTCGTAGGTTCGAGTCTCGGCTCGGGAGAGGCTGTTAGTGTCAGTAGGATCGTAGCGCTAGCCCCGCAATTGTCCTGTACACTCAACAGTTGGCTGCGAAATCTGTGTATAATAAACACAAGGTCGAGTTCCGATACGGAATGTAGCACCAAGGCTTTGCTTATTGTTTGCACTTGGAACGTCTTATGGTGGACTGTAAACATCAGAGGGGAACGGAGTTTGCAATTGGCTCAAAAATAACTCTAATTAGTCCTGAAAAGAACTGGGGGAATTGCCTTTTGCTCAGCTCCAAAGGAAGAATAATGCAGGAAAAACAACTTTGCTGCTATGCTACCAACTATTTATTCTCTTCTTTGGTCTTCTGCTACTGCCGCTACGATGTGAATGGTTGCGCGATAAGAAACTGAATGAACGCTTTCTCTTTCAGAGAGTTCTTTTATAGCAGCTGCGGTGGCTCGCATAGATGCTGCTCTCGATGCTGTTTGGTCGTGATTAGTTTTGGTGGGAAAACTGAACATCCTCCCCCGGTTGCGGAACTCGGCGATCGTCGGAGTTTCCAACTAATTGGTTGTCCTCAATCGGTAGAATAGAAACCTTGTTGATTGGACGTCGAAAGGGTAGACTTCTTCGATGCGACCTAGCTTCCAATTGAGGGGAGGTTGGTTTCGATCATGCAGTAGCACAATCATGCCAACACGAACGTTGGGCATCTCTCGTAGGTACTTTTTCCTGGGTTGTAGAGTGTTTAAATAGTCTCGGCTCCAAGCACGCCAAAATTGTTCACGGAGAAGTTGGAGCTATCAGTCGTCGAAGAGAACCCAGGAAAGCATCGGTGCTCAAATCGGATACGGCCTCCAGGTGAACGGCCTTAGTCGTCATACAAACGTACACTGCTACGTACGATTTCACTATTGCAGGTCGACGTGATCCTTGTTTCGTCCAAAAGGGTCCGGCATAGTCGACACCTGTTACGGCGAACGGAGGGGAAGGTACTTTTCTAGACCCTGGTAGGTTTCTCATTAGCTGACTGGTAGTAGTTGGGCTGGTACGGAAACATCTGACGCAACAACGGGTGATGAAACGAATGGTAGGTCTTGCGTTTTGAAGCCAATATAGCTGTCTCATGGCATTCAAAAGTCCAGTTTGTCCTACGTGGAGTAACTCGATGTGCATCTGTTGCACTAGCAGCCGCACCACCGGATCCTTATCCGGCAATATTATAGGATGACGATTCTCGAAAGGTAGTTGCGAGTTATTCAACCGACCAACCGCGCGGAGAAGTTTTTTGACGTAAACTGGGCGTGAATTTCCCAGTTTTCTGCGCGGTTGATTGGTAACAACACGCTTGATTTCATCGGCAAAATGGAACTGCTGTATGATATATGCAATGGTTTCCGTGGATTGGCGTAGCTCACTGACGGTTAAATGAGTTCCGAGCTCACGTTCGGCACGCTTCTTCTTACAATTCTTAGCGAAGCGCAAAATGTATCCCACGACTCGTTGAATTTTACGGAAACTACTTTGCTCGTGGAAACAGGCCAGAAAACCATCATCGTTTGACACTGTCACCATGGATTTAAGTTCTGGTAGCTCTTAATCAGGTATAGTTTCGGGCACGTCTACTTCATACTTTTTCATATTCAGGAATTTAGGACCGCTCCACCAGAGCGGATTGTTCTGAAGATTCTCAGGAAGTTGGCTTCGGGAGATGATATCGGCTGGGTTTTGCTGTGATATGACATGCTTCCATCGATGCTCACTAGTCTGCTCTTGAATCAGAGCGATTCTATTGCGCACGTACTGTTGTAGTTGATTCAGTGGTTTTTTAATCCATGCTAAAACAATCGTACTGTCAGACCACAGTACTGTTTCCTGGATTCTCATCGTTAAAGCTGGTAATACCTTCTGCACTAGTCTGGATAGCAATAAAGCGGCACACAGTTCCTTCCGCGGAATGGAGAGTTCATCCAAGGGGGCTAGTTTTGATTTACTGGTTAGAAGACAAAGCAAGGCCGACCCATCGGCAAATAGACTTCGGAGGTAAATGCATGCTCCATATGCTACTGTAGAAGCATCTGAAAAACCATGTACGTCATAGGCTACCGCACTGTCGGAGAGCACGCATCTTGGAATCTCGATATCATTTAAATGAATCAATGAACTTTGTAACTCTTGCCACTGTTCCTTTTTGTTGTCGTCCACAGGATCATCCTATCCAATCTTAGCTTGCCACTGTTGCTGCGCTAGAAGTTTAGCCTTCACTATTACCGGTGACACCAAACCTAGGGGATCAAAGAACTTAGCGATTTCTGAATACAGTATTCGTTTCGTCAACAATTTTGGGACCGATGGATTCGTATGATTTGCGATGGAAAGTGTATCTGTGGTAGGATTCCAACGCAATCCGAGCACTTTAATAACTGAATTCACACCACGGTTTTCGGAAGCATCCATTTTCTCCTGCTCATCGACCGGTATGTGCTCGAGGAACTCTTGCGAGTTGGAGCACCACTTATGTATAGGGAAGCCTCCCTGGTGAACAAGCTGCCTCAGCTGGTTCTGCGCCTCAAGGGCCTGTTCCACTGAGTCTGCACCCGAGAGTACATCATCCATGTACGTCTCTTCCTTTACTATGCGCGTAGCAATAGGAAATTCTCTACCGTCCTCTTCGGCAAGTTGCAGTAAACATCTTGTTGCTTGGTACGGTGCCGAGGTAGTGCCGTATGTGACAGTGCACAATTCCAACACGCGCAAAGGTAACGACGGCTTTTCTCTCCAGAAAACTCTCAAAAATCGAGGGTCCAATGGAGCTGCGAGTATCTGGCGGTACATTTTCGAAATTTTTGCGGTTAAGGCCACTCTAAACGTACGGAATCGTAGCACAATATGGTATAAGTCGTTTTGTACTACTGGGCCGATCTGAAGTACATCATTAAGGGAAAGTTCCAATGGTGAAGATTTTGCGCTTGCGTCGAACACGACACGGCATTTCGTGCTCGAGCTGGACGGTCGCAGTACTGCATGGTGCGGGAGGTAATACACTTGTTGGTTTGGTACGTCCTCCGACTCGGCTACCTCACGACAATGACCTAAAGACTCATATTCCCGGATGAAATTTACGTACTGGGTTTGCAGCCCAGGGTTTCGAATCAATCGTTTCTCCAGCATGAGAAATCACTTCAAGGCCAGAGAACGATAATTACCCAGCTGGGAAATATTCTCCTTGAATGGTAGCTTGATAATAAACCTTCCTGTTTCATTACGTTGGTAGGTGGTAAGAAAATGTGCCTCACATGTTATTTCGGCTGTTGACAATTTTGGAACGTTAGGCACTTCTTCTGTTTGCCAGAACTGTTGCATTTTTCGTTCGATGTCTCCGAAGGTTGTGTGCGAATACTGGAGGGACACGTTGACTACGTGAGGATCGACTATGACACCAGCTACGACCCATCCGAAGTGAGTGTCTCGTAGCTGTGGTAATCCATCGGCAAGATGAATCAAACTCGGTTTGAGGATGTCGAAAAATAGTTCTCCACCAATAAGCAAGTCTACCTTGTCGGGTGTATGGAACTCAGGATCGGCAAGCATTATTCCGTCAGGGATCATCCATTGCGAGATGTTAATTTTGGAGGTTGGGATTATGCCTGTTACTCTCGGGGTAACTAGACATTCTAACTCGTCGTGGTAAGCAGACACCCGGGAACGGAACTGTACTTTCACCTTATCACGGGCGTGGCTACGTACGCATTGATACCCCCGATAGGAACGTTGGCTGGTGTCTTAAGAAGGCCTAGGCGGTTGGCCATTTCTTCGGTCACGAAATTCACCTGAGAACCACTGTCCAACAGAATACGACACAGGTGCGGTTGACTGTTTATGTCGAAGACTTCTACTAGCGCAGTTTGTAGTAACACTGTTTTGGCGGATTTCGTAAAAAACGAGGAGCAAGTGGTTGAAATAGGTGGCTCAACCAGAGCAGGTGTTTGCTGTGCAGTAGCTTGGTTTGGAACGGCAATAACCGATGGCTGATTTGCCATTTCAACAGGAGCAGAAACATTGGATCTGGATTCTTTGTTCATGACTCCATCGTGGTGAAGTAATGTGTGATGACGGCGTTGGCATTTGTGACACGCTTTATCGGAAGGACAATTCTTGGCTCTATGTCCTTTGCGTAGACAGTTGAAACATACTCCAGCAGCTCGAATCTTCTCGTTCTTCTGGGCAAGTATAAGGTTGGATAGGGCTGTGCACTGAACATTCCGATGTGAACCGCCGCAAATGTCACAAAAAAGAGTAGATTGTAATGAACTAGTCGAAACGGCATAGCTTTTCTGTGGCTGAATCTTTGATTGGAAAGGAACTTGCTTCGATTTGATTGGAGCAGCAACTGCCTGGAACTCAAAGTTAAGTGAATTTACAGAACTTATAAACCGTCGTAGTGTCACGTGACCTCTCGAAAAGCATCACGGAGGTGTGAAAACAATTAAAAAGAAGAAAGAACCCGCAATTTGCGATTTAATATTGATTAGTTGAACAGCTGTGAAGTGAGTGAGATCGTACATTAGAATACACTTTTAAAGTGGTGCAATTCAAAAAAAAGAACACGAGGAAAAAATATAAACACAGGCAGTATGTGTCTTATTAACAATCAAATTGGAACAATAGGCCAGACAACTGTGAATTACCGAAGTTACATAGTGAGAATTAAAGGCGAGATGTCAAAAACGATGACCGGCTCTGTTCCAAGGATACTCGGGTGAGTGAGTCTTTTCCTTTTTTTTACTGTGCGGCATATTGCAAGAGCTGAATAGAGTTGTTTTAGCAGTATTCAACTACGTGAGGGTCTTGTTTTGTTTTCCTCTCTTTAGCACATAAAGTGGCAGCGCTCACCAAGTCGGGGGGCACTCGCGGGTATCAACAATACTCAACAACGTTCGTTGGCCAAGCCTGCGGTTCCAAAGTCAAGGTGACACAGGTGGAGTAACAAAAAAGTAAAATATACACAACGAAGGCCATATTGAGGACGTCGGAATTTCATACCAGGAGCCAAGCGTCGCGAATGGGCGGGGAATATGTGATATATGTTGACAAATACGAGACAATTTGATTTGATTTGAATTTGATTATGTTTACCAGGAGTACCATAATCTGAGCAATAACATAAACAGGCCGAGAACGCGGGCGGCAGTCGCTAATAGAAGAAAATTATTAAGCGACGCTTTAAACGACTTTTCGGAAATTTTAAAAGAGTACGAAAATTCAAATTTAACGCCAGAACATTGGAATGGATTAACAGATCAGTACACTCTTGTTCAATCGAAAGTGTGTCAGGCATTGAAAATTTTAAATAACTCGGCGATTGTTCCAGAGCCAAACAGAAATAGAAGATTATCTGAAAATTGTCGTGAGTTTGAGACATCAGATCTTGCAGAAGATCAGTTGGCGGACCTAGAGCGATCGGTGATTCTTTGAAGATCCCACTCTTTCATCGACCCTTGTGGAAACTCAGGAATCGAGAGAGGAGAAGCAGGACGGAGAGCGCGAAAACTGCGCAAGCGCACTTAAACAATTGGAAAAATTAGAAGAAGAATTTGTTAAAAAAAGCCTTCAAATCAGCGAGGTAGAAATTCAAGACACACTCAGCTTTGGGAATCATATAAAATTTAAAAAACATATTCTGCAGAAGCAGTTTTATGATCGGGAAACAACTACAATGCATTCCAGAATTCAAGGGACACAAAGATGAACTGGAAGCGTTCCTATACCATGTTCAGCATTTTGCAGACGAAATCCCAGAGAACGGGTCACACAGTGTACTGATTTATGTAGTCTTATTAAAACTAAAAGGCAAATCAGCGGCAGTTTTGCCTCGGATCAAAGCGGAGACCTGGCCAGAGGTCAAACGCAACTTAATCAAAGAATTCGGTTCCGTTGAGAACATCGAGTCGGTAATAAAACGGATCGAGACGCTACGACAGGAACCGGGCGAAGATTTCAGCGCATATAAAAGGAGAACGATAGAGATAAAAGAATTGCTGGATACGTTTGAAAAGAACCAGGAGAGTGTAGCGGGTTCTGCAATGCAAAGAAGTCTCAGGATTCATTTTATTGGGGGTTTGCGGAATTCGTATCTGAAGTTAATGGCGGGAGGAAATAAGAAATTGAGCTTAGACGAGCTGCTGGACCTACTGGAGGAACGAGGAGAGGAATGCGAACAACTCGCAGATGTAGAAAACAGACTACGCGGTTTGGATCTACTGGAACAAGAATAAGAGAGAGGAGGTAGGCGCTGGCAGCCGAATGGGACAGGTAGTAACGCCCAAGAAAGAGGCCGGGACGGTTTTAACGGAGCCAGGAGCTCGCAGAACAGGGGTGATGAGCGATTTAGCAATCGCCAGTGGCAGAACAATTATACACGAAATAATGAGGCCCGAAATTACAGACAGCAGCCAGGTGGGAACAGTAGCAGCCCCAACAACTTCAATAATAATAACAATCGTAACTACAGGGAAAAATCTAATAGAGGGAACGAGCGACAACAAAATAACGGGAACTATGAAGGTCAGTCAGGGGGCGGCTGGTCTAATCAGGGTAGAAACCAAGGCTGCAACCAAACCAACCAACATAATAATGACGATCGCTACCGAGCTTCACAGGGAGCGCGTTGGAACGGGTACATACACCAAACTGAATCGCAAGATTGGCGGGTTGCCGCGCGGAATAACAACCAGCAAAGCAATCGAAATAACTACAATAATGATGGGTATGACAACAATCGATATAATGATATTGGTGATATTGGCGGATCACCATCAGGATGATGGTTTTAATAACGGCAGCAATAGAGGAAGATCGCCCGGGCGCTGGGATCGCAATAATAATAATGGAAGATATAATGATGCTTACGATCGCCAATTTCGAAGTCGAGGCTACGAGCGCTACCAACAATCAAAAAACTAGGTCGCTGGGGGCTCGACGGCAGCGCCAGCCGGGCACCCCGACCGATGAATAGAAATAATTTAGGAAGGAACAAATTTAACAAACCGGTTGAGAACATTTCTTCCAATGTCTGTAATAAGCACGAGATTTTTTCGAATTATACCAGGTGGAGTGACAATGAGACGCACGATTGTTCACCATATGTATTAAGTATAAATCAGCCCAAAGGAGGGGCGAAGAACTCGGGGAACGAAAATCATGTGATAAAGGACCCGTTTGCGAAAGAATACTTTAGCGATGATTTCGTGGAATTATGTCAGGACGCCGACTGGCGGAGAATCACTGACGAGCCCAGCCACATAGAGATAACGGACTGGAGGACAGCATGTAACCACATATGGGACAATAGTGTCTGTGTGGTGAAGCGAGTCTACTTTGACATCAGCCGGCGGCTTATGATTACAATGCTGGCAAAACAAAATGTGCAGCAAACGCTGAACTTGATTTTAGACACAGACGCGTGCGCGAATATGTTAAGCATGCATGTTGCAGAGAAATTGAATGTGCATGTAAACAGACAAGACACAAACACTTTTGAGGGCATTGCTGCTCATAATTCAAAAATTGGCTAATATGCCATTTTTACCAAAATCGAGAAAACAGATTCTCGTGATGGTAAACACCCGAAAGCCGATTGTCAAAAAATGCATTTGGCAAGGCAGCAAATGTGAAACAACTTTGGCTAATATCCAAAATAATTGGGAAGTTGGCTAATATCTAATATGTTTTAACCTGTGGCTTGCACATGAACCAGTGTGTTATTACTGTACTTTGTTTCGTCTTTTGAAAGTGTGTTATAGCCTGGTGGTCACTGGCCTCAGGTAAGGGATCGTAAGGCTCTTGCATCAAGTTTTACTCTTCTTTACGAAGAATATTGGATGCAACAAGAATTTATTCGTTGTGCCGAAAAACCCAATGGTCAAAAAGCGTGACCGTTTTCTTCTGTCATGAATATTTATATTCTTAGAAATGCTATTTAGCTCTTTGATTAGAGGTTATATTAAAGAGAATTTTAGATTTTACTTTGGATTTGATGAGAAAAATAGGAAAGTGGATTGTGTGATTATCATGAAATCATAATATTTTTGTTATATCGTTGCACGAAACAATTGTCTCGTCGTTATTTTCGTACTCACTTGAGCTTCCATATTGTTCTATTGATTTTAAAGCCATTTTCATCACCAACGAGCACGATATAATTCACATCGTATGGATATTAGCCAAATTGCACACCGGTTTGTCACAGACCTTTCATTAATAATTGAAAAAACGGCTACTGCGTGAAAAATACTTGGCGGGTGGAATTTTCCTGAAGATTTCTCTGATTCAACTCAACGGCAAGGTTCCAGCTTGTATGAAGGGTGATATACTCAATAAATAGTTGACATAGACAATCAAAACATTTTGTACCGACAAAAAACTTTGAAGTGCGTTTTTCTCGAATTGATGCTTATGGCATATTAGCCAATTTTTTAATTATGGGCAGATTGGACGCGGGATCGTGCGAACCTTAGGTACGGTTATCCTGGATTTAATAGTCGGAGACTTTTTGATCCCGACGGAGTTTCACCTGATGAACGGTTTACCGGCGGACGGCATAATCGGGGTAGAATTTTTGAAAAACACACCCTCCAGATAGGGAATAACTTCGACTATATTGTGTTTAGGAAACACGGCAATAAGGATCCGGATAGTTTGGGCCCATGGAGCGTGCCTAAGGAAGAAGTCCTTAGGCGGCATGTGTATTTGGCGGCCAGAAATAGAGTCATGGTGCAGAGTCAACTAAGAGATAATATCGTCAATGAGAATGCCATAGCCTGCGTGGAACCTAGAGAAGGTTCCAACATAGGGGAAAAAATACCCCGTACGTATGAGGTGCCGAAGGACGCACCTCGTGACAGGGAAAATACGGTAATGGCCGAGTTAGATCTTAACTCGAGACTACATTATGACCAATTAGAACATAAACTAACACCAGAGTCAAAAGGAAATGCAAGAATTGAAAAACTACGGCAAGTGCTGAATTTTGCGCACTTGCCTGATAGAGAATTCAGGACAGTGAAGAATATGGTTGAAAGCTATGCAGATATTTTCTTTTTCGAAGGCGACAGGTTAACTACTACTGACGCCGCCGTACACACGATAGAAACTTCATCGGAGGTGCCTATCAATAAACGGCAATATAGATTCCCGGAGGTCACAAAACGGCACATTAATAAAGAAATCGAGGAAATGAGAGCACAGGGTATTATTAGACCCAGCACTAGTCCCTAGAATGCACCGGTGTTATGTGTACCAAAGAAACCGGATGCTGACGGTAATAAAAGATACCGATTTGTGGTGGACTTCAGGTCGTTGAACGAAGTTACCAAGCCGTTTGTATACCAAATACCTCTTATAAATGAGATATTAACGGCGTTTTCCACTTCCAAAGGCCACTTCGAATTTACACGAATGCCGATGCACAGTGGTCCAATAAGGCAAAAAGTGGAACTTAATTTCATAGCGCCTTTCAACTTCATCCTAGCTTAATAGTGTCTTCGGAGCAATTGTTTGCATAAATGACCTACATAATTGCAAATTGTCAAAAAATATGAAAAGTTTACTATACTAAAAACAGAAAAATTAACTTTTTTGTGTTAAGAGATAGAAGAATAGTTTATTCAGCAAAGTTGTAGAAAATTTAAAAATATGAAACTTTGTTGAATAAATGAAAATCCTATCTCTTTTCGGTACAAAGTTATAAAGTACACTACATGGAACTTATTTAGAAGTTAGTTTTTTGTACTTAACTTTTTTTAGTTGCATTTTACACGAAAGTGTAGTTCGAAGGAATTGTTAGGACACACAAAACACACATTTTTACCGAAGACCATACATCTCCAGGACTTTTCCTCACAAAGTTACATCATATTTTAGCTTATTTTTTCGATAACTTCAAGAACGTATAGGTTAAAAAGGGGCAAGCGAAATCATAATGTCAACACTTTTCCTTGAAGTTCAGCTGAAGTACGTATAAAGGAAAAAGGGGCAAGTGGAACCATGATGTCAATTCTTTTTTTTTTCAAAGTTTAGCTCAAGTGCTCAAAACTACTATAAGCTCCATCCGTCCCAATCCACCTAATCTTTATTCTATACGTTGTTGAAGTTATCGAAAAAATATGCTGAAATGCGCTATAACTTTGTAAGAAAAAGTCCTGGAGATGTGTGGCCTTCAACAAAAACGTGTGTTTTGTATGCCCAAATGCTTCTTTAGAACAACATTTTCTTGTAAAATGTAACTAACAAAAGTTAAATACAAAAAACTAACTTTTAAGTAACTTTTACATGAAATACTCTGTAACTCTGTTCCCAATGAAGATAGAAATTTTGTTTGTTCAACAAAGTTTCATATTTTTGCACGTTATAAAACTTTGCCGAATAAACCATTTCTCTATCTCTTAACTCAAAAAAGTAGGTATTTTTGATATATAAAAGTAGGAGGGTGGTATTCAAGACACGACCGCATGACGTTGGACTACGGTATTCTTATATTCCATTAAAACAAATAATAGAGAGAATTGCAACTCTAGTATTTGCTGCAATTTTATCTAACAGTGCATTTCTGAATGCTGAGACGTTAAAACGTTATAAATAATAATATATACTACAAGAATGGATATCTTTTATTTAATCGCTGTCATTTCATACATATTCGAATCAACCCTTTGTTTGCTGCACTACCAAGACAATCATTTAATTGAGCGAATTGGTAAAATTTTCCTATCTAAGCAAAAAGCAAACTTTACGAAACTATCTGAAATTGGAGCCCAGAACGATTCAAACGAAAATTTTAAATTTGAAAATTGTTTGACATTTAATCGATAAAACTCATGCTAGGTTAGTTCCAGCCCAGCATATAACTTCATGTATTTGAAAAACAAAAACGTTTGGTTCAATAACTCAATATAGCAAGAGCTCAATCACACGTATTTCGGTAGTTGTTATCAAGGTTTGGGCGAGTGACAGGATAATATCTTAACTTCTTCAGTTGTGATTTAGAGCATTTCTAATGGTTTTGTTATTTTTCACGATAGCGACAATTTTGTTTCTTTCTCTGTGTGCGAGAAACAAAATCAAAACCGCGCACCGAGAAACAAAAACGAAAATTTAATGAATGCTCATTGAGAAAACTTGCAACTCTTTTTACCAATAATTTATGATACTCAAAAGAACCCGTTTTGATCTAAATCAAATTTCTAGTAAATAAGTGTTGATCATTCATAGGTAGTAATTTTTCCTCGATGAATAAAGACTGGCTGAAGAAGTTAAAACGCTGCTGTAAAATCAAATTCACAACTGTGTTCGTTAAGACGTTTTAATATTTTCAATGACAATAATAATCTTCGATAAACACCCGCTATAGTTATTCACACACATGCTATAACTATCTAAACACGCGTTAAAACTATTCATACACACGCTGTAGCTATAGCTATCCATACACACGCTATTTCTTTCCATACATCCGATACAACTATCTATACACACGCATAAGCTATCCAACCATGTGCTATTACTATCCATACATACGCTATAACTAATCATTACACACGCAGCAGCTATCCACACACAAGCTATAACTATCCGTACACACGCTGATGATATACACGCAATAGCCATAATATGCTACACATGCTAGTGTCTTACATACGCTATAGCTAGCCATACACACGCAACAGCGCCATCCCTATCATCGCAAATGTCATAGCAATACAGATGCACATACGCTATATGTGCACACTGCACACACACTAAATGGCGGTAGCTTTCCTAGTGGCGATGCTGGCTCGTGCAGTTTCTGGCAGTTCTGGCAGTTTCGTGCAGTTTTCACCCAACGATATCTGAATTGGATTACCGCTGGTGGGGTCCAACTCAGATCGAAGGAGAACCGAACTGAATGAAGAAATGCAGCTGCCCACTACCTCCGCCGCTGCTGCCTGATACCACCGCTCTGGTTCTGCTGCAGCTCAGTTTGGCCGCTGGAATCAGCCACCGCTGCTGATTATACAAGACCGGCCTGGTGGCCTTCCACTTGTTAACTGATGAGGCCTTCCACTTGCTATGAGACGACACAGGCTATTATATAGCCCAGAGCAAAAATCCATCCGCGAGCAAACAAGAAGCGAGCTTGTGATTGGTTGAATGTGCACGACTTTTAACACAACTTTTAACTAGTTTAGTATCGAAAACATATTTAAATTATTATATGACAATCTTGCGCAATATTTCCCCTATCAATCAAGCCATTGGTGTTTAGAATCTGTTCAGTGGTAATGATAAAAGAAGCATTTTAGAACGGTGTTGAAACACCTGTTGCAGCTACCGAAAGCGAGCTCGTTATTGGTTGAAAGCTGCGAGACTGTTTACAAAGTCAGATCGGTTGTATCCGTTAGTGTCGACTGTGCTTGTGAAGAGAGGTGGTGATTGGTTGCTCGGTATGATTTAGACAATCGATGTGATTTATCAATTTTTCAATAGTTTATCTCGAAAAATAGGTTATTTTTGTTACATAAATTCAACCGTAAAAGAATTTCTGATCGGTTGATGCCAAAACCTCGAAATTCTGAAAAAAAAATGACTGATATATAAGCGCTCAAAACCTGACCACTTTTCCCTGGTTTTCCCCGGTTGAATTACTAGATTTTCAAATTCAGGTGCCTAACTTCGATATAGACATTAGTCCAACGTCAATAACCTACTGTGACATATGCTCGCCGTACTCTAAAATGGGTGGATTGGGACATATGGAACATAAAGAAGTTTATAGTACTTCAGTATTGACATCATGATTCCACTTGCCCCTTTTTAACCTATACGTTCTTAAAATTATCGAAAAAATAAGCTAAAATATGATATAACTTTGTAAGGAAGAGTCCTGGAGATATATGGTCTTCGGAAAAAAATGTGTGTTTTGTGTGCCACTAAGTCAATTAAGTTCCACTTTTTGCCTTATTGGACCACTGTGCGATGGGGTTAAATAACAGTCCCTCAACATTCCAAAAACTTATGAATACTGTCCTTTTTGAGATAGGGGACGTGAAAGCATGTGTCTACCTCGATGATATTATAGTTTTCGGTAACACTATCACCGACCATAATGATAGCTTGCGAAAAGTATTACCAGCTTGGCGTGAACATAACTTAAAAATAGAACCATCTAAGTGTCAGTTTTTGAAAAAGGAACTGGAGTATTTGGGTCATGTCGTTAATGAAGAAGGCATAAAACCCACCAATGCAAATATTAAGGTCATTCAGAGCCTTAAACCGCCCACAAACGTGAAAGGTATAAGATCATTTTTGGGAACAGTAAATTTTTACGGGAAGTTTATCCCCAACATCGCGAAGAAGGGCAAGCTGCTGAATGACTTGTTGAAGAAAGGCGCTAAATTTGTGTGGGGAAAAGAATGTCAGGAGGCGTTCGAATTCCTTAGAAACGCGCGCTGACTACAGAGCCAGTTTTAGTCCGGCCAGATTATCAAGACACATTTGTTATTACAACAGACGCTAGCAATTATGCTATTGGAGCCGTCCTGTCGAATGAAAAATCCATACACCGGCCGATCGCATTCGCGAGTCATGCACTTGTAGATGCAGAGACCCTATATCATATCATAGAAAAGGAACTATTGGCGATTGTATGGGCCATAGAGTATTTCAAACATTACATTTTTGGTCAAAAGTTTATCGTTTACACAGACCACAGACCACTGATAGCGATTTGGAGACTCAAAGAGACATCTCCAACGCTGACAAGATTGAGACTAAAGTTGCAGGGTTTGGAATGCAGCATCAGGTATAAACAAGGTAGCGAAAACATAGTCGCCGATTTTCTGTCACGTTTGTCAGATGGGACGTGTCAGGGGCAAGAAAGTGCACCTCGCAGGCAAATAGCCATGATTACGCGCCAGCAGAAACGCCTGCTAGAGCAGCAGAAGATCGCTTCGGATGATTTGAACGGCACAATACAAGATTCGAGTGCCATAGTCATTGCGACATAATCTCCCAGCTGGTCTCGAGGTACGATGCTGGCCTAACAAGCCAGTCGTCGTAGGTTCGAGTCTCGGCTCGGGAGAGACTGTTAGTGTCAGTAGGATCGTAGCGCTAGCCCCGCAATTGTCCTGTACACTCAACAGTTGGCTGCGAAGTCTGTGTATAAATAAACAGAAGGTCGAGTTCCGATACGGAATGTAGCACCAAGGCTTTGCTTTGCTTTAGACATTGCGGACATTGATGAGGACGAGGATGAACAACAACTCGTCAACATTTCTTATGATGACTTTTCACAGGCATTATCAAATGACCTGATACCAAGCGAGACGGTGGAAGTCTCAAAGAGAATATTGGATGAAAGAAATATCGAAGCTCGTCTTATCATTTTAAACAGTCGGAGCATACAGAGAACTTCAGACACTGTATCAGCTGTCACAAGGACTGAAAGAATACGTCGAGGATGGTGTACTCAAATTTAAAGACAAGAAAGTAGGCGGTTTCAGAGTAGACGGCAGCGAAAATTCGTTAATCGATTGCCGGAAATTTTTTTCACAATTTTTGGATAGCTTCAATAAGAGCCCCGCGGCAGTAAAGGCAGCCGGGGTCATTCACCTAATATCCTTCAGAAAAAACAAGCAGCAGGAGGTTCTGCAAATGATTCAGTTCCTAGCGGGGAAGCTAGAAAAACAAATAATACTATATAATGCTAATAGCGAGCGTACAGTGATTGCGCCAGATCAAGTGGAAACTATTTTAAGGGAATTTCACGATGCACCCCTAGGAGGGCACGTAGGAGCGCGACGAATGTGCCAGAGAATTGGCACACTTTTTACATGGGCTACGATGAAACGGGATATCGAGAATTACGTTCGGCAGTGTGATTCTTGCCAAAAGAACAAAATTGGAAGATCAAACAAGATACCGATGCAGAACACCACGACCGCATCGGACCCACTCGAGAAATTATACATGGATATCGTGGTGTTACCCGAGTCCGATATGGGAAACCGTTATGGTCTAGTCATGCAAGATGACTTGACGAGATACCTAATTGTCGCTCCAATGGAGAATCAAGAAAGCCAGACGGTAGCCAAGACCTTCGTAGAAAATTATATTTGTAACTTCGTTGCCTCGTTGGAACTAGTGACAGACAACGGCGCAAATTTTGTGAGCTCACTAATGAAAGAGGTGTGCAAAATTTTAAAGATCAAGAAAATTACGACTAGCCCGTATCATCCACAGGCTAACTTGGTAGAAAGATCGAACCGCGAGTTAAAAACGTATTTGAGACAATTTATTGGTGGGAAGCCGCACACGTGGGACAAATTGTTACCGTTTTTCACGTTCGAATACAATACGTCAGTAAACTCGTCTACAGGGTATACGCCGTTCGAATTATTGTACGGGCGGATAGCTCGCATCCCGACTTCAATCTATAAGCGGAACGGACCTAGCGAGATGACCACCGTCATTAAGAACGGTAACAAGTTTGAAAAAGTTCATAATAACCGCTTGAAACGGTATCATGAATGAAATATTAACACTAAGTGAGGGAGGCGACGCAGGGATTGACAGAACCGTAGACGACACCATGATAGACGCAGCCAAAGCGGAAACAAATAATCGCGTTTTGAGAAGCAGGCTCATTTCTTTTGTGCCAATTCGTTGAACATTCTGTATATACATATATTAGCAGACTTGGTAAAAGCACCGCTCCGAGCCGCTCGGTGACATCGCCAAATTCTAGGCACCCATCACCACGAGCGTATTATCTTTTCATGCGACATTCGCAGCAAGCCCCAGCTCGGCGCAAGAGCTAAGAAGCTACGAATGCAGTGCCGTAACCTTTCGTTCGTCACCGGGAGGCACATACACATTGAACGTTTTATCTTTTTCGTTCTGTTTTAAACCGCCAGTGCGTCAGGTCGGCTGGACTGAGGCCGCTCGCGGACGGCATTTGATGTTTACTCTGCTGCAGTGCTGCATGTGGATTGATGAGCAGGGAGGGATGATGGGTGAGTGTTTGCTTGGGTAGTTGAACATGATTTTGCATTGCCGTTATTCGTTTTGATGTAATTCTAATTTGATGTGGCTTCTAATAAATGGTAAACATGTCTTGCTCTTGCCAGAATGTTTTTTTTAGGTTTCGGGTACAAAGTTTGTTCTATTGGAATTCTAAACATTTATTATACTTAATATCCACCGTAATATCGCAATTGTCAGCAGAGCAGCGAAAACAAAGCAAAATCAACGAGAAAAAAATCCACCAACTTGGATGATGCGTGGTTTGTACTTTTTAGTAAACAAGTATACGATGTAACAATGATTTCCGCTAGTGTCAACATCCTACTGCTTACAGTACAGTAATATTATCATTTCAACAGCGTGATATTTACTCGCATGAAAAAATAAATCTATTGATTTATAACAATGAATGCAATACGGGTGATATCATTTACCTTAGTTACGGATCGTGGGCTTACTGCATTTCGTCTATGCTATTTGTAATCAACATTATGCTTTCATGAATCAAAAGCTGTTGTTATAAACGTTTGTCAATTTGATGATATTTGAGATTTAATGAAAAATAATTTCCGGCACTTCGATGCGTTTCCGGCACTTCGATAACACGACCAACAAGCAGCTTGCTTTCTAGCCGCCACCAAGAGGTCTGCGTGTACTACCAAAATGTCGGCGGTATGAACAGCGTTGTTGATGATTTCCGCGTTGCCGTCTCGGATCTTTGCTACGATATCATAGTTCTTACGGAGACTTGGCTGGATTCCCGCACACTTTCTCGTCAGGTGTTTGGAAATGACTACGAGGTTTTCCGTTGTGATAGGAGCTCCGATAATAGTCGCAAATCTACTGGTGGTGGCGTTCTCGTGGCTGTTAATTCCAAGTTCGAAGCCAAAATTTTAGTGGATGCTGCCTCTTTGAGCCTGGAACAAGTTTGGACAGCGATCAAACTGGGCGATCGTAAGTTGTTTCTCTGTGCTCTGTACATACCTCCGGATCGAGTACATGAGCGTGAATTGATTGTTGCTCATTGTCAATCAGTCTTCTCAGTGTTGGAAACTGCAAAACCAACAGACGAAGTTATGGTGTTCGGCGATTTCAATCTTCCCCGGATTTCATGGAGAGAATTTCGAGACGGGTTTCTCTTTCCGGACTTGGATCATTCGAGCATCCATCATAACGCAGCTTTACTTTTGGATTGCTATAGCTCAGCCACACTCACTCAAATTAACCATATCACCAACCAGAACAACCGCATTTTAGACCTCTGCTTTGTGAGCGCCCAGGACAGGCCCCATATTTATGCGAGGCCCCTGCTCCATTGGTTAAAATAGTCCCCCACCACCCACCATTATTCGTGACTATAAACGCCGAATCGAAACGCGACCTTGACACTGCATCTGCTACCGTATCTTACGACTTCCGCAAGGCTGATCACCAGAAAATCGCTGAGTTTTTCTCCGAGCTCGACTGGAACTCTATTTTTGACTCCGTCGATGCCGATGTCGCCGCTCAAACTTTCTCCAACGTATTGGCCTACGCCATCGATCGATACGTCCCAAAGAAGTGCCAGCATCCTGCTCCCCGACAGCCGTGGCAAACGAGAGAACTTCGGCAGTTGAAATCCCAGAAGAGAGCTGCCTTGAAAAAATTTACTAAGCACCGTACACTGTCCCTAAAACGTCATTACGTGAGAATCAACCACACCTACAAAAGTGTTGCGAAACGATGCTTTCTCCGATATCATCAAGATTTACAGAGAAGGCTCAAGGCTCGTCCCAAGCAGTTTTGGCGGTTCGTCAATCAACAACGACATGAAGGTGGTATACCCTCTTCTATGACATTCAACGGTAAGGAGGCAACCACCCCGCAGGACATCTGCCAGCTTTTCTCCGAAAAATTTGCCAGCGTGTTCACTGATGAGACACTGAGCGATCATCACGTCGAACGTGCCGCCAGTAATACCCCACGGTCCGGTCAAACTTTGAACACTTTTCATTTAGACGCGACAATGATTTCTAGAGCCTGCTGCAAACTCAAAGCTTCATTAAACCCAGGTCCTGACGGGATTCCGTCGACGTTTCTTAAAACGCAGATTGATAACCTAATATCTTCGCTTCTGCATGTTTTCCAGCTATCTGTCGCTTTCGGTGTCTTCCCGTCCTGCTGGAAATCGGCGTACATGTTTCCAGTACACAAGAAGGGAAACAAGAACGATGTGAGCAATTATCGTGGCATCACATCGCTCTGTGCTGTTGCCAAACTGTTCGAGCTTGTTATCATGGAGCCTTTGCTCGCTCACTGCAAAGCTTTCATAAGCACTGACCAACATGGATTCACAGCCGGTCGCTCCACCGCCACTAATTTACTTTGCCTCACTTCGTACATCAGTGACAGTATGGCGAAACGTGCTCAGACGGATGTTATTTACACTGACTTGACAGCTGCCTTCGATAAACTGAATCATCGCATAGCCGTTGCAAAACTTGACAATCTTGGAATCAACGGGAATTTTTTACTATGGTTTCAATCGTACCTTACCGGTCGCCGTCTAACCGTTGCTATTAGGGATTGCCAATCCTCTTATTTTGACGCTACGTCTGGAATACCGCAGGGAAGTCACTTAGGACCGCTAATATTCCTGCTCTATTTTAATGACGTGAACCTAGTCATTAAAGGACCACGGTTGTCTTACGCGGATGACCTCAAACTCTTTCTTCAAGTTCACACAATTGAAGACTGTCACTTTCTTCAACGTCAGCTAGATGTTTTTGCCGATTGGTGTCATCTGAACCGTATGGACGTTAATCCATCCAAGTGCTCGATTATATCATTTTCGCGAAAAAAAACAGACTATACATTACAAATACGCTTTGCTAGGAACTGAGATCGAGCGCGTAAACCAAGTTAAAGACTTGGGGGTAATTTTGAATTCCCAGCTCACTTTCAAGCCTCACATTTCATTCACTGTCGACAAAGCCTCTAGAGTTCTGGGATTCATCTTCAGGATCGCTAAAGACTTTACGAATATCTACTGCCTTAAATCATTGTATTGCGCTTTATCTCGCTCTATACTGGAGTACTGCTCGGTTGTCTGGACTCCTCATTACAACAATGGCGTGGAAAGAATAGAATCAGTTCAACGGCGCTTTTTGAGATTCGCTCTTCGTAAACTGCCATGGACGGATCGCTTCCGTCTACCAAGCTATGAAAGTCGCTGCTTATCAATTCGTTTGGAGCTTCTGTCTGTCCGTAGAGACACAGCCAGGGCATTGTTCACCACTGACCTTTTACAAGGCCGCATAGACTGTCCCGCTCTTTTGGAACAAGTAAATATAAACGTGCGACCTCGTGCTCTGCGAAACAATTCGATGCTACGACTGCCTGCTCAACGAACTAACTACAGCATTTTTGGCGCAATGGTTGGTCTCCAAAGGTTGTTCAACAGAGTATTTGCTCTATTTGACTTTAATTTACCTCGAACGCTTCTTCGTCGGCGATATCGTTTATTTTTTTCAAGATCTGACTAGTTCAAATGTTATATTGTTTGTAATATGTAATATTGTATTGACTCTCCGAAGATATTTTAATTGTTAGCTTTAAGTTACACCATTTGGGCACCTGCCTGCCTGTTGGTGAATATACCAAATAAATAAAATAAAAATAAATAAATAATAGTTTTAGTGATATAAGTAGATTGGCGTTGTTTTTTTTATTTGCATTACGTTGACTGAGCCGGTTGTGACGGCATACATGTAAGTTGCTTGGAAGCACTTTTCTCTTTCTTTTAAGCCTTTAATTCATTTTCGTTACTGAGCCCACGGTGAATATTATTATAATTTGATTAGTATGAGAAAATTTTATCATATCAAAGAATATTCATTAATGGAGAATAAATCAAATAAAATATATCTAATTATGTCTCGCTTTTTCAATCAGAATCACCACATGATCGCAACTCTGAATGTATGTACTGGTCGGACTCAATTACCCGAAGCTTTGAATAATATTTCACTCTGGATAACCGAATTCTCCGGATAATAGAACCGTTTTTTTATTTTGATTTTTTTTTTTCTATTTTCGCTTGTCAAGAACAGCTAGATTGCTAATAAAAGTAAGTGTAAATGTGCCGATATAAATATTTAAAAATGGTCTAATGGTCGATGTCGATTGTTATCATATAAACCACTTTTAGTTTATTTATATCGGAGATGTCTGAACGGATTTATACGCAACATATTTAATTCTAAAGGTATAGCTTTATCTAATAAACTTTATCGTAATCGGTCAACAGATTCCAAAATAAGTTCCAGAATAATTATGAAGGAAACATGAAGCCGCTAAAACACCTTGATACCCTTTTTATATGTCTCTCATTGGTAAATTATATAAGCGTTGCGGCTAGATAAGCTGCGAATCAGAGAAAGCGACTAAGATTTATTCAGAAGCAACCCATCCATGCGACCGTCAAAATAGTGGAAATTCAATAATAATAAGTTGAACCAAAATCAATCTTGCTCCTCCCCTTTTTGCTTCATTGAATTGAATACGCAGCATATAACGCAAAACACTGAGTTAAAGTTGGTATTTCTAGGTAGAATAGTCAACAAAATCCGAAATCGAAGAAAAATAACAACTCGAGATAATCAAGCCATTCTCTCCGCATAATCGAACCCCGGATAATCGAGCCTCCGGATGATCGTGCCTCCAGGTAATCGAATCCGATCTGTATTGCAATATGCGTATGTACATTGGGTTTAAAATTTCGGTTTTTTGAAAAATCCGTGGGTGGCAAAATAACTAACGAATTTGTTATGTCCCTCAAATGTATTTAAATAACTTTATTTCTTCGAAAATACAGGACATATTTGCATTTGTTTTACGAAAACCGTCCTTCTGTTGAACATAAGCAGCATATTCAAATAGTAAATGAAATAAAAAGTAATAAAAGTAATAAAATGCGCTCCTTATTATTTTGTTTTTATTTGCGATTGTTGTACATTCGAACATTTTAATTTTAGTACTGAAAATAGTTGGAAATCGATATGAACCTGATATGTAGAAGATTCATTCAATAATTTAATAACTAACAGGTGAGAATTAAAGCACCTAGACCGAGTGCGTGTGGGTTATGAAGCAGAGCTACAATCAAGCTTTGCTCGAGATGCTGTGCGGGCTTTACCAAGTTCGAATAGGAATTTTGTAATATTTTTTGAAATATGAACTCGTGTGGGGTAACCCGGGTTACCCTACCAGGAATTGTGATATTTTTCGAGATCAACCGACGCAATTCCTGTACGTACGGCACGGACCGTACGGAATCTCTTATAATTCGCGATTAATTTGAGTCTTACATGAGAACTTACAGCTGCCCCTAGAGTGTATTTCGCGAGAGACAATTTCCCCTCGCGAAATCACTACCTATCTTTAATACCCTAATGGCCTTCTCTCGGCCTGTCTCTATTTTGGATCACTTAATTTCAATTCTACTGAGAGTGGGGCGCCGTGCGCTCGTCACTCTACCTTGTTTACAAACATTTTCGGTAACTCACTTCTCGCGCGTCGATGAGTTACCGATCCATCAAGTAACCAACCTCGGACTTTGGTTTGTTTTAATATAATTTGCTTACGGGTGTCGGTTTTCGTCACCCAAGCCAAGCGGAAGACTTGGCTTCAACAGTAAGCAAGCTCTGACCTACTTTCGCGCACAGCTGAAGGCTGTGCCAACGTTGAAAAGAATGCGGTAGGAAACCGGCCTCTTTTTGGGGTTCTAACTATGTCATCTTATGTGACGAAACCCTGTAGGCATCTACGGGACGCGTGGGGGCCGTTACATCTGCCCCGCCTCCGATGATAAACCTCCCGTGAAGCGTCGAGCTCTACCGGTAAGTACCGCGGGTTGGCTACTTTTACATACATATATGAGACAATTTCGAATTTACATGGGTTAACACTATCTCTCGTCACAATTCTTCCTAATAAAATTTTCATATCGGCTGCGTGCTGGTGCTGCGTATCGGTGCTCGCTGCTTGGTTGACGTATTTGGACCTGGGGGGGGTGTCCGGCGGTGGAGGTATTCGTTGCCTTGTGATATCGTCATCTGTGTAGTCGGTTGAATACCCGGAGCGCCGTGCGCGCCGTCATAGTGGAGGCTTGCCGGTCCGCCGCGTTCGAGTTTGTGTTTGTGTGAATTCCTTCTTTGGCGGGGGTTCCGCCCTGCGTTTTCCGCGTTTGCTTTCCTACTTGCGCACCCTCCATACTGCGCATGCAGCTGGGTGCCTGGTTGATGCTATTTAACGCTGGGTTGCCCCTGCTATATTATTACGGGGGTCAATAACTCTGGGTAATCCTTACTCGGCGTAAAGTCGAAGCTTAGCCGGTCAATTCTTTGGAGCAGTAGGGGGTCAGCTGATTTCGTTGGCTTGACCTACTTTTGTCTCGGGGTGCTGTACCTTGCATTGTTTTGCTTGCAATGTTTCCACTTGTTCTGTCCGTTTGTTTGATGTGCAATGCAAACCTGAATTTTGCAATTCATTTGGGGTCGGCCAGGATATTGTTCCCTTGATTTCCGTTGATAATTTTACTTCGATTGGCAATCTCCCCATAAAGTTTTCTTAGGAAGTTTTCTAATGTGTAACTGATGTTGTCTCGATTAGTCTGAGCTAAACCAGATCGATAACTGATGTCTGGTTAGCTCTCGCCCATTTTTCGTTTTTGTTGTCTGGGATCTGTGTTGAATTGGCGGCTTCGCCGCGTTCGCGATTCCTCCCTTGGTCTAGAAACTGGAGGCTGGTGGTTGTTCTCTCCTTGATACTGCGCGAAATACCTCACCCGCCATCGACTCCCATCCGGTCTCCCCTTAGCGCCAACTGCTGTCCTCTGGCGACTCGGTGGCATCTCCTCGTGGTCTGTAGAGTCTGCAATCGTTGATTCACTCATCTCGTCGTTTGGCTGCTGGGTGTCTCTCCTTTTTTTTTGTTTTATCTTACGTGCTAACCCTGCTAAGCAAGTGGTGCATTTATTTTTTTTGCTGATAATTTATCAATTCTTTTTTTTCTTACTTTTTTCCACTTGCTGTCTAAAATTACTTGCACTCGCGAACGGGCTCTTACGTTCTATCATTTCTCCTAATCTTCTATTAAAACTCTATCCCCGTTTTTTTCCGGTTAACATAATTTTTATTTCCTACTAAAGTGTACAATATATTTTTTTCTTGATTAAATCGGATGCTATTGGATAATCAACGTTTACATTATTCATTCTCAACGAATTTTTACTTCACAATTTTTTTTTTCACTTGAACTCAATCCGATTTACAAAAAAAAAATCTTTTTTTAATTCTTGTGCGTTTTTTTTCTTTGTCAACCTTGCCCGTCGTGGCTCTTTTCCTTTTCATTCAAACATTTCTCTTTCTCATAGCAACTTTTTCTTTTCTTTTATCGGATTTACAATTATTTTATCCGATTTACAAAAATTCTTTAGGCCACTTTAATTATGATACTGCTGTCTCGGTCCGTCATACATTTTACCTACACATCTCCTGTTATGCAGTTTCCTGCATAATCCCTCTCCCCCTTCCGTCTGAAGGTGCGACCGCCTGCTTTAGAGATTTCTGAAACATAAGAAGGTTAGACTAAAAGTGGGAAAAATCTCACACACGCATTCATTCTGGGTTCGTTACTCCCTTGTCGTTTTCATCCATTCGGCTTTCACCTCAATCATTCCGGGATAACGACTCCCATTGTGTTCAATCACTCGGCCTTAATCAAAGTCAGAATAGTCTGAATCTCCTAAAGTCAGCAGCCGCCTTGTCTGGTAGGTTTAGCCCTCTCTTCCGAAAAAAAAAAACGCTCCTGCTGTCATAAGTCACCTTCTCCGCATCACACGTCATTTTTGTCATCTAAACTTTTCAATGTCTGTCTCTTGGCGACTTTCTATTTCTTCACGCCTTTACTTCAGTATACTTTTTTTTTCGTTTGGTTCTGCCTGTTGACTCCCGTCAATAAAATCATTCATCTTTTTCGGCGACTTTTTCTATTTTCTTCAAGCCTTTATTATTTTTTTTCATATTAATATCTTTTCCAGTTAAGGCCCAGAGCATGTTCCGCTAACGGTGGCTCTTGTCACATAAGTCCTCAATATTTCCTGTCAGGCTTACCGTCAGTCATTATATCTTTACCCTACATGTGTGTCTTTCAGTCTTCTGCATAATTTTTTTGTTTCGATTAAATTCATCCTCCTTCTTAGATTTTTGACATACAAAATTCCATGGGCGCATACCACTTCAATAAATGTTTTTTTTTTCCATATATATGTATATAATATATATATATATATATATATATATATATATATATATATATATATATATATTTATATAATATATATATATATATATATATATATATATATATATATTTATATATATATATATATATATATATATATATATATATATATATATATATATATATATATATTATATATATATATATATATATATATATATATATATATATATATATATATATATATATATATATATATATATGATATATATATATATATATATATATATATATATATATATTATATATATAATTATAATTGCCCTTCTTGTTACTTCCCGTTCGTCTTTTATAGAGCCATTGGCCATTTCTTTTTACGTCTGCCTCGCACTTGCGAGCTCATCTGCACTTCATCTATTTATCCCATGGTTAAATTTGCATTTTATATATATAAAAAAAAAGCTCCGTATTTATTACCCCACTTCTTTTGCATAATCACACAATAGGTCTTTTTTTTCGGTGGTGACCCCGGTGTCGCAGCCTTGCTCCTCCTGCCCGGTCATCTTCCCGCGGCGCTATTTTTCCCTGATTAAAATTGTCCACGCTGATTATGTCTCGTTTGCTTAGTCTCCTGCGCAGGGCTTTGAAAAAATCCTTTCTATAAAGACGCTTGAATGTTTTCTCGGTCAGTTACAAGCTTCCTTTTTGTGCGATCCTTCGCTCAATTCCAACTTGTACCTGCAGCACGTTAAATTTCAACGAACGTTCAAAGCAGAGCGAATAAGAAACGAGCTGCGTGCAACGTTGCTTTCCGCAAAAGGACGCGCCGCTTCGGCGTTCAAGTCCGCCGTGCAATCTTCTGTCGGCAGTCACGTACCATTTTTCGTTTGCGTTCATGATCGACCGAAAAAACAGTCAATCAGTTTGAAGCATTCTTACGTTTGAGGCTCATGTGCTGGTGGTATGCTGTTGCACCTACAGTGCCAATTTTTACTAACCGGGACCTCATTCGTAATGAATTAACCAACGCTTACTTCAATCATCTGCGTCGAATATCGCTTAGCGGTAGAGTTTGTGAATGATATTCAATATAGTCCATCATTCAAAGCCACGTGGTAATGGCTTTATGAGTAAGATAGTTTTTTCTCACAACATCGAAGAAGATAGGGTAGAACAGGGCTAGTTGGTTACGGGGTTAGTTGGTCAATGAGGATTACATCAAACCAACGCATCGAAAAAAACTGTGTTTTTTATCACATATCATTTATATAAAGAAAAATGTGTTATATGGGTGATATAATCAGATAAGCAAAGAAGACTAAATGAAAAAACAAAATGCAGTTGTGCAAATTGTGATTTTAAAAAATGTTATCGCTGTCCGTCGGTTTTTAAATAAAGAATAATAAACACCCCGTTTTCAAATGACAATTCGCTCATTAACAGATTTTGAGCAGGTTTGAGCAAGAACTCAATTAAAATACGAAGGACAACGATAAAAATTTCTCAAAACCCACGTTTTGCTCAAAAAATTACTCTCTTTCAGCTGATCTATAACAATCAGAAAACCATAAAAAACTTTAGAATTGCAGAATTCGGTTCGAGCTTTCAATTTAACACGTGTTTTCTTTGATCAAGTGTCCATTCAAACTATCAATGTAATTTCAACGTATACACCAAAGTCGCTTTTTACGTGAGGGATACGTGCCGCGTAAAAGGAAACCGCGTAAAAAATAATCGCGTAAATTCCTGAATCTACGTGAAAAAAACGCGTTAATTCCGGATTCCGAAATGAAAAAATACGGAATCCCGCGTAAGAAAAAAACACCGCGTAAATTCCGGAATCTGCGTAAAAAACCGCGTAATTTCCGGAATCCGCGTAAAAATTACCACATAAAAAAACCTGCACCAAAAAACTGTAAAAAAAGGCGACCTTAGTGAACTTTTCGTCAAGCAAGGGAGAATAACACTTTTGCATCCAATAATGAGTAGCTTTTGCGAACGTTTGCAGCAGTTTTGGCGGTTCGTCAATCAACAACGACATGAAGGTGGTATACCCTCTTCTATGACATTCAACGGTAAGGAGGCAACCACCCGCAGGACATCTGCCAGCTTTTCTCCGAAAAATTTGCCAGCGTGTTCACTGATGAGACACTGAGCGATCATCACGTCGAACGTGCCGCCAGTAATACCCCACGGTCCGGTCAAACTCTTGAACACTTTCATTTAGACGCGACAAGTGATTTCTAGAGCATGCTGCAAACTCAAAGCTTCATTAAACCCAGGTCCTGACGGGATTCCGTCGACGTTTCTTAAAACGCAGATTGATAACCTAATATCTTCGCTTCTGCATGTTTTCCAGCTATCTGTCGCTTTCGGTGTCTTCCCGTCCTGCTGGAAATCGGCGTACATGTTTCCAGTACACAAGAAGGGAAACAAGAACGATGTGAGCAATTATCGTGCATCACATCGCTCTGTGCTGTTGCCAAACTGTTCGAGCTTGTTATCATGGAGCCTTTTGCTCGCTCACTGCAAAGCTTTCATAAGCACTGACCAAGGTCGCTCCACCGCCACTAATTTACTTTGCCTCACTTCGTACATCAGTGACAGTATGGCGAAACGTGCTCAGACGGATGTTATTTACACTGACTTGACAGCTGCCTTCGATAAACTGAATCATCGCATAGCCGTTGCAAAACTTGACAATCTTGGAATCAACGGGAATTTTTTACTATGGTTTCAATCGTACCTTACCGGTCGCCGTCTAACCGTTGCTATTAGGGATTGCCAATCCTCTTATTTTGACGCTACGTCTGGAATACCGCAGGGAAGTCACTTAGGACCGCTAATATTCCTGCTCTATTTTAATGACGTGAACCTAGTCATTAAAGGACCACGGTTGTCTTACGCGGATGACCTCAAACTCTTTCTTCAAGTTCACACAATTGAAGACTGTCACTTTCTTCAACGTCAGCTAGATGTTTTTGCCGATTGGTGTCATCTGAACCGTATGGACGTTAATCCATCCAAGTGCTCGATTATATCATTTTCGCGAAAAAAACAGACTATACATTACAAATACGCTTTGCTAGGAACTGAGATCGAGCGCGTAAACCAAGTTAAAGACTTGGGGGTAATTTTGAATTCCCAGCTCACTTTCAAGCCTCACATTTCATTCACTGTCGACAAAGCCTCTAGAGTTCTGGGATTCATCTTCAGGATCGCTAAAGACTTTACGAATATCTACTGCCTTAAATCATTGTATTGCGCTTTATCTCGCTCTATACTGGAGTACTGCTCGGTTGTCTGGACTCCTCATTACAACAATGGCGTGGAAAGAATAGAATCAGTTCAACGGCGCTTTTTGAGATTCGCTCTTCGTAAACTGCCATGGACGGATCGCTTCCGTCTACCAAGCTATGAAAGTCGCTGCTTATCAATTCGTTTGGAGCTTCTGTCTGTCCGTAGAGACACAGCCAGGGCATTGTTCACCACTGACCTTTTACAAGGCCGCATAGACTGTCCCGCTCTTTTGGAACAAGTAAATATAAACGTGCGACCTCGTGCTCTGCGAAACAATTCGATGCTACGACTGCCTGCTCAACGAACTAACTACAGCATTTTTGGCGCAATGGTTGGTCTCCAAAGGTTGTTCAACAGAGTATTTGCTCTATTTGACTTTAATTTACCTCGAACGCTTCTTCGTCGGCGATATCGTTTATTTTTTTCAAGATCTGACTAGTTCAAATGTTATATTGTTTGTAATATGTAATATTGTATTGACTCTCCGAAGATATTTTAATTGTTAGCTTTAAGTTACACCATTTGGGCACCTGCCTGCCTGTTGGTGAATATACCAAATAAATAAAATAAAAATAAATAAATAATAGTTTTAGTGATATAAGTAGATTGGCGTTGTTTTTTTTATTTGCATTACGTTGACTGAGCCGGTTGTGACGGCATACATGTAAGTTGCTTGGAAGCACTTTTCTCTTTCTTTTAAGCCTTTAATTCATTTTCGTTACTGAGCCCACGGTGAATATTATTATAATTTGATTAGTATGAGAAAATTTTATCATATCAAAGAATATTCATTAATGGAGAATAAATCAAATAAAATATATCTAATTATGTCTCGCTTTTTCAATCAGAATCACCACATGATCGCAACTCTGAATGTATGTACTGGTCGGACTCAATTACCCGAAGCTTTGAATAATATTTCACTCTGGATAACCGAATTCTCCGGATAATAGAACCGTTTTTTTATTTTGATTTTTTTTTTTCTATTTTCGCTTGTCAAGAACAGCTAGATTGCTAATAAAAGTAAGTGTAAATGTGCCGATATAAATATTTAAAAATGGTCTAATGGTCGATGTCGATTGTTATCATATAAACCACTTTTAGTTTATTTATATCGGAGATGTCTGAACGGATTTATACGCAACATATTTAATTCTAAAGGTATAGCTTTATCTAATAAACTTTATCGTAATCGGTCAACAGATTCCAAAATAAGTTCCAGAATAATTATGAAGGAAACATGAAGCCGCTAAAACACCTTGATACCCTTTTTATATGTCTCTCATTGGTAAATTATATAAGCGTTGCGGCTAGATAAGCTGCGAATCAGAGAAAGCGACTAAGATTTATTCAGAAGCAACCCATCCATGCGACCGTCAAAATAGTGGAAATTCAATAATAATAAGTTGAACCAAAATCAATCTTGCTCCTCCCCTTTTTGCTTCATTGAATTGAATACGCAGCATATAACGCAAAACACTGAGTTAAAGTTGGTATTTCTAGGTAGAATAGTCAACAAAATCCGAAATCGAAGAAAAATAACAACTCGAGATAATCAAGCCATTCTCTCCGCATAATCGAACCCCGGATAATCGAGCCTCCGGATGATCGTGCCTCCAGGTAATCGAATCCGATCTGTATTGCAATATGCGTATGTACATTGGGTTTAAAATTTCGGTTTTTTGAAAAATCCGTGGGTGGCAAAATAACTAACGAATTTGTTATGTCCCTCAAATGTATTTAAATAACTTTATTTCTTCGAAAATACAGGACATATTTGCATTTGTTTTACGAAAACCGTCCTTCTGTTGAACATAAGCAGCATATTCAAATAGTAAATGAAATAAAAAGTAATAAAAGTAATAAAATGCGCTCCTTATTATTTTGTTTTTATTT
Source organism: Wyeomyia smithii (assembly GCF_029784165.1). Lineage (NCBI taxonomy): Eukaryota > Metazoa > Arthropoda > Insecta > Diptera > Culicidae > Wyeomyia > Wyeomyia smithii. The sequence goes on from NC_073694.1 coordinate 100,232,806, forward strand.
GCGATTGTTGTACATTCGAACATTTTAATTTTAGTACTGAAAATAGTTGGAAATCGATATGAACCTGATATGTAGAAGATTCATTCAATAATTTAATAACTAACAGGTGAGAATTAAAGCACCTAGACCGAGTGCGTGTGGGTTATGAAGCAGAGCTACAATCAAGCTTTGCTCGAGATGCTGTGCGGGCTTTACCAAGTTCGAATAGGAATTTTGTAATATTTTTTGAAATATGAACTCGTGTGGGGTAACCCGGGTTACCCTACCAGGAATTGTGATATTTTTCGAGATCAACCGACGCAATTCCTGTACGTACGGCACGGACCGTACGGAATCTCTTATAATTCGCGATTAATTTGAGTCTTACATGAGAACTTACAGCTGCCCCTAGAGTGTATTTCGCGAGAGACAATTTCCCCTCGCGAAATCACTACCTATCTTTAATACCCTAATGGCCTTCTCTCGGCCTGTCTCTATTTTGGATCACTTAATTTCAATTCTACTGAGAGTGGGGCGCCGTGCGCTCGTCACTCTACCTTGTTTACAAACATTTTCGGTAACTCACTTCTCGCGCGTCGATGAGTTACCGATCCATCAAGTAACCAACCTCGGACTTTGGTTTGTTTTAATATAATTTGCTTACGGGTGTCGGTTTTCGTCACCCAAGCCAAGCGGAAGACTTGGCTTCAACAGTAAGCAAGCTCTGACCTACTTTCGCGCACAGCTGAAGGCTGTGCCAACGTTGAAAAGAATGCGGTAGGAAACCGGCCTCTTTTTGGGGTTCTAACTATGTCATCTTATGTGACGAAACCCTGTAGGCATCTACGGGACGCGTGGGGGCCGTTACATCTGCCCCGCCTCCGATGATAAACCTCCCGTGAAGCGTCGAGCTCTACCGGTAAGTACCGCGGGTTGGCTACTTTTACATACATATATGAGACAATTTCGAATTTACATGGGTTAACACTATCTCTCGTCACAATTCTTCCTAATAAAATTTTCATATCGGCTGCGTGCTGGTGCTGCGTATCGGTGCTCACTGCTTGGTTGACGTATTTGGACCTGGGGGGGGTGTCCGGCGGTGGAGGTATTCGTTGCCTTGTGATATCGTCATCTGTGTAGTCGGTTGAATACCCGGAGCGCCGTGCGCGCCGTCATAGTGGAGGCTTGCCGGTCCGCCGCGTTCGAGTTTGTGTTTGTGTGAATTCCTTCTTTGGCGGGGGTTCCGCCCTGCGTTTTCCGCGTTTGCTTTCCTACTTGCGCACCCTCCATACTGCGCATGCAGCTGGGTGCCTGGTTGATGCTATTTAACGCTGGGTTGCCCCTGCTATATTATTACGGGGGTCAATAACTCTGGGTAATCCTTACTCGGCGTAAAGTCGAAGCTTAGCCGGTCAATTCTTTGGAGCAGTAGGGGGTCAGCTGATTTCGTTGGCTTGACCTACTTTTGTCTCGGGGTGCTGTACCTTGCATTGTTTTGCTTGCAATGTTTCCACTTGTTCTGTCCGTTTGTTTGATGTGCAATGCAAACCTGAATTTTGCAATTCATTTGGGGTCGGCCAGGATATTGTTCCCTTGATTTCCGTTGATAATTTTACTTCGATTGGCAATCTCCCCATAAAGTTTTCTTAGGAAGTTTTCTAATGTGTAACTGATGTTGTCTCGATTAGTCTGAGCTAAACCAGATCGATAACTGATGTCTGGTTAGCTCTCGCCCATTTTTCGTTTTTGTTGTCTGGGATCTGTGTTGAATTGGCGGCTTCGCCGCGTTCGCGATTCCTCCCTTGGTCTAGAAACTGGAGGCTGGTGGTTGTTCTCTCCTTGATACTGCGCGAAATACCTCACCCGCCATCGACTCCCATCCGGTCTCCCCTTAGCGCCAACTGCTGTCCTCTGGCGACTCGGTGGCATCTCCTCGTGGTCTGTAGAGTCTGCAATCGTTGATTCACTCATCTCGTCGTTTGGCTGCTGGGTGTCTCTCCTTTTTTTTTGTTTTATCTCACGTGCTAACCCTGCTAAGCAAGTGGTGCATTTATTTTTTTTGCTGATAATTTATCAATTCTTTTTTTTCTTACTTTTTTCCACTTGCTGTCTAAAATTACTTGCACTCGCGAACGGGCTCTTACGTTCTATCATTTCTCCTAATCTTCTATTAAAACTCTATCCCCGTTTTTTTCCGGTTAACATAATTTTTATTTCCTACTAAAGTGTACAATATATTTTTTTCTTGATTAAATCGGATGCTATTGGATAATCAACGTTTACATTATTCATTCTCAACGAATTTTTACTTCACAATTTTTTTTTTCACTTGAACTCAATCCGATTTACAAAAAAAAAATCTTTTTTTAATTCTTGTGCGTTTTTTTTCTTTGTCAACCTTGCCCGTCGTGGCTCTTTTCCTTTTCATTCAAACATTTCTCTTTCTCATAGCAACTTTTTCTTTTCTTTTATCGGATTTACAATTATTTTATCCGATTTACAAAAATTCTTTAGGCCACTTTAATTATGATACTGCTGTCTCGGTCCGTCATACATTTTACCTACACATCTCCTGTTATGCAGTTTCCTGCATAATCCCTCTCCCCCTTCCGTCTGAAGGTGCGACCGCCTGCTTTAGAGATTTCTGAAACATAAGAAGGTTAGACTAAAAGTGGGAAAAATCTCACACACGCATTCATTCTGGGTTCGTTACTCCCTTGTCGTTTTCATCCATTCGGCTTTCACCTCAATCATTCCGGGATAACGACTCCCATTGTGTTCAATCACTCGGCCTTAATCAAAGTCAGAATAGTCTGAATCTCCTAAAGTCAGCAGCCGCCTTGTCTGGTAGGTTTAGCCCTCTCTTCCGAAAAAAAAAACGCTCCTGCTGTCATAAGTCACCTTCTCCGCATCACACGTCATTTTTGTCATCTAAACTTTTCAATGTCTGTCTCTTGGCGACTTTCTATTTCTTCACGCCTTTACTTCAGTATACTTTTTTTTTCGTTTGGTTCTGCCTGTTGACTCCCGTCAATAAAATCATTCATCTTTTTCGGCGACTTTTTCTATTTTCTTCAAGCCTTTATTATTTTTTTTCATATTAATATCTTTTCCAGTTAAGGCCCAGAGCATGTTCCGCTAACGGTGGCTCTTGTCACATAAGTCCTCAATATTTCCTGTCAGGCTTACCGTCAGTCATTATATCTTTACCCTACATGTGTGTCTTTCAGTCTTCTGCATAATTTTTTGTTTCGATTAAATTCATCCTCCTTCTTAGATTTTTGACATACAAAATTCCATGGGCGCATACCACTTCAATAAATGTTTTTTTTTCCATATATATGTATATATATATATATATATATATATATATATATATATATATATATATATATATATATATATATATAATATATATATATATATATATATATATTTATATATATATATATATATATATATATATATATATATATATATATATATATATATATATATATATATATATTATATATATATATATATATATATATATATATATATATATATATTTTTTTTTTTTTTCTTCACATAACATTTATTTGACACGGCACAAATACAATTTAATGTTTAACGGCGCCAATTATATCTGATGACTTAAAAACTAAAGCAAATTTTTTATCCTCGCTGCCGACTACGAGCTGAAATTAAGTCTAACTTAAAACTAGCATGGGATTTCCAATCAGTGTTTTGTTGTTCAATGGTCGTCTGATAATCGTCGAATGGCATGTATGGATTCGTTCTGCTGAGCCACGATGTCGTGAGTTGGGACAGAGGCTCGTAGTCCTTGGGTCCTGGTTCTGTTGTGCGGGGTCTGGTTGCTGGTTTTGTGCTTAAGGTTCAAACGTGTTCTTGTCGTTTTGTTGGGTGTAGACGGAGGGGAACGGGACTAGACTGGGGCGTGGATGGATTTCAGGAAAACGTATATAAGGGACATGTAGGATAGGTCACGGCTCGCCAAGACATCACGAACAGGAACAGCCGGCTGTCTACCCTCGGCCTGCAGGGAAGCTATTAATTTAGACCTGGCGTCACGGTGTACAGGGCATGACCAAACCACATGCTCTATGTCGTGATAACCTTCACCACAGGCACAGATACCACTTTCCCCGAGCCCAACACGACGGAGGAGCGCGTCAAATCTATAGTGATTGGACATAAGCCGGGACATCACGCAAATGAAATCCCGACCTACATCCAACCCCTTGAACCACGGGTTCGTCGATACTTTGGGGATTATGGAATGTAACCACCTTCCCAATTCCCCTCTGGTCCAAGCATTTTGCCAACTGATGATCGTATTCTGACGTACAAGTGCGAAAAATTCATTAAAGGCAATTGGTCTTTCATAAATATCACCGTTTGTTGCGCCCACCTTAGCCAAAGAGTCCGCTTTCTCATTACCCGGTATCGAGCAGTGAGAAGGGACCCACGCTAAGGTAATCTGAGTAGATTTTTCGGATAAAGCACTCAGATGTTCCCGTATTTTCCCCAGGAAATACGGAGAGTGCTTAACATCTTTCATCGATCGGAGAGCCTCAATGGAACTGAGACTGTCCGTAAAGATGAAATAATGGTCCGTGGGCATTTTTTCGATAATCCCTAGGGTGTACTGAATTGCAGCTAATTCTGCGACGTAAACAGAAGCAGGATTATCGAGCTTATGGGAGACGGTTAAATTGTTATTGAAGATACCGAAGCCAGTGGACCCATCAAGAAGTGATCCGTCAGTGTAGTACATATTGTCGCAGTTGATGTTTCGATATTTATTGGAAAAAATTTTAGGGATCTGCTGCACGCGTAAATGATCCGGGATTCCACGAGTTTCTTCTATCATGGATGTATCGAAAAACACAGTAGAATCAGAAGTATTTGATAAGTCGACACGATTTGGAATATTCGAAGAAGGGTTAATATTTTGGGACATGTGATTGAAATACAATGTCATAAAACGGGTTTGAGAATTAAGTTCGATTAACCTTTCAAAATTTTCAATCACGGGACGGTTCAAGACCTCACATTTGATTAGAATACGAGAAGACAGGCTCCAGAAGCGGTTTTTCAATGGTAGTACTCCAGCTAAAACCTCCAAACTCATCGTATGGGTCGACTGCATGCAACCTAAGGCGATACGCAAACAACGATATTGTATTCGCTCCAGTTTGATCAAATGTGTGTTTGCTGCGGAGCGGAAGCAGAAACACCCGTATTCAATAACAGACAATATCGTTGTTTGGTAAAGCCTTATAAGGTCTCCTGGATGGGCTCCCCACCATTGTCCGGTTATTGTACGAAGAAAATTCACTCTTTGTTGACATTTTTTCATCAGATACCTCACGTGACAACCCCAGGTGCCTTTAGAGTCGAACCAGACACCAAGATATTTGTGTACCAAAACCTGAGAAATCGTTTTACCCATTAATTGTGTTTGAAGCTGAGCAGGTTCATGCTTCCTAGAAAAAACTACTATCTCAGTCTTCTCCGGAGAGAATTCGATACCTAGCTGTAAAGCCCAAGCAGACAAATTGTCCAAGGTATCTTGCAATGGTCCTTGCAAATCGGCAGCTTTGGCTCCTGTAACAGAGATTACACTGTCGTCTGCAAGTTGTCTTATCGTGCATGAATTTGCCAGACATTCGTCGATGTCATTTACATAAAAGTTGTAAAGAAGGGGGCTTAAACATGAGCCCTGGGGAAGACCCATGTAGCTAATGCGAAAAGTTGCCAAATCGCCATGCGTAAAATGCATGTGCTTTTCGGACAACAAGTTGTGCAAAAAATTGTTCAAAATTGGAGAAAATCCTTGTCGGTGAAGTTTACCCGAAAGAATGTCAATAGAAACGGAATCAAAAGCCCCCTTAATGTCCAAGAACGCAGACGCCATTTGTTCTTTACGAGCATACGCCAGCTGAATATCTGTTGAAAGCAACGCAAGACAATCATTCGTCCCTTTGGCACGGCGGAAGCCAAATTGAGTTTCTGATAGTAGACCATTTGATTCGACCCAGTGGTCTAAACGACGGAGTATCATTTTTTCCATCAATTTCCGGATACAGGATAGCATTGCAATCGGCCTATAAGAGTTGTGATTAGAAGCTGGTTTCCCTGGTTTTTGGATGGCGATCACCTTCACTTGCCTCCAATCCTGCGGTACAATGTTGTGCTCCAGGAACTTATTGAACAAGTTCAACAAGCGCCTCTTGGCATTGCCGGGTAGATTCTTCAACAAGTTGAATTTGATTCTATCTAATCCAGGCGCGTTATTGTTACAGGACAGGAGGGCAACTGAAAGTTCTGCCATCGTAAAAGGTGATTCTATCGCGTCGTGGCCCGGAGACGCATCGCGAACAATATTTTGCTCAGGAACAGAGTCCGGACATACTTTCCTGGCAAAATCAAATATCCACCTACTTGAAGACTCCTCGCTTTCGTTGACCGTTACGCGATTCCGCATTCTTCGGGCTGTGTTCCAAAGAGTGCTCATCGATGTCTCCCTCGACGTCTCGTTCACGAACCGACGCCAATATCCACGTTTCTTTGCTTTAGCCAAGCTTTTAAGCTTGGTATCAAGCTCCGAATACCGTAAATAGTCGCCAGGTATACCTCCCGTCTGGTAGGCCTTAAACGCGTCGGATCTTTGCGTGTAGACATCGGAGCACTCTTGGTCCCACCACGGAGTGGGAGGCCGTTCTTTGATCGTTACGCCGGGATATTTCTTCGTTTGGGCTTGCAACGCGGCGTCGAGAATCAAGCCCGCGAGGAGGTTGTATTCTTCAAGTGGTGAATGATGTTGAATCGACTCGACCGCTTTTGAAATCATTTCCTCGTATAACTTCCAATCGACATTTCGTGTGAGGTCATACGGAATGTCAATTGGTCGCATGCGAGTTGACCCGTTAGTAATTGAAATAAGAATAGGCAGATGGTCGCTACCGTGAGGATCGAGGATTACCTTCCATGTGCAATCCAACCGTAGCGACGTCGAACATAAGGATAGATCCAAAGCGCTTGGGCGCGCTGGAGGTTTCGGGATACGTGTCATTTCACCGTTGTTTAAAATAGTCATGTCGAAGTCATCGCAAAGGTTATAGATTAAAGAGGAGCGGTTATCATTGTATGGGGAACCCCAAGCCACGCCATGAGAGTTGAAGTCTCCCAAAATCAAACGTGGCGAGGGAAGAAGTTCTATTAAATCAAAGAGCAGCCGTTGCCCAACCTGTGCTCTGGGGGGAATATATATTGAGGCAATACAAAGCTCTTTACCTTGTATTGTCATTTGACATGCGACAACTTCGATGCCTGGAATCGAGGGGAGGTTAATACGATAGAAAGAATAGCACTTTTTAATCCCTAAAAGTACTCCTCCATATGGGGTGTCTCGATCAAGGCGAATAATATTAAAATCATGGAAGTTGAGATCAATATTTGAAGTAAGCCAAGTTTCACAAAGGGAAAATGCATCGCATTTGTTTTTATTTATCAAAACTTTAAACGAATCAATTTTTGGTAAAATACTTCTACAATTCCACTGTAAGACAGAGATAGAATCCTTCATATACGCAGTTGAATTAGGCATCGAAGGATACAATCGCTGCAAGGAGGGGCCATTGGGCAGTCAACTGCTTCAAAAATGATCTAACTGTTGGGAGGAATGCTGTAAGAAAAATTTTAATTGGATCGGGTACATTGAAAGTTTCAAAAATCCAGTCCACAATGTCAGAAAATTTCACTAATCCAGAGTTTGTTTCATCAACTGGGAGTGTAAAAGGAGCAACTGGGGTTTTAGATGTTCCTGGCAGTGCTGGGAACTCCTTCTGGGACTTTAAATTTGCCAGCCCAGGAGGAGTTTGCTTCGGTTTTTCCGCAGCACTGTTTGGTTTGTTTGTAACCTTCATTTCACTTTGAGAAATCTTAGGACCTTTTCTGGGAAGTTTAGGAGAGGAAACACTTTTCCTCTTTCTAGACTCCCCAGGATTGGCGTAAGATGCTCCCGCTGGTGAATCGTCAGAATCGGTTTCCTCAGAGGGCAACAGATCGAAGGGGTTCGAAGTAACGGGAGAAGTGGTAACGGTCTTCTTCAGCATGTCAGCGTAGGAACGCTTTGAACGCTCTTTGAGAGACCGTTTTATTTTATCCCTGCGCTGCATGTACACCGCACATGTCGAGAGCTCATGCAGATTTTCTCCGCAGTGAATACACTTTTCAGCGTTAACACTGCAAGAATCTTCCGCATGAGACTCCCCACACTTGCCACAACGTGCCTTATTGCAGCAGTAGGCGGCTGTATGGCCTAACTGCTTGCAATTCAGGCAGTTCATGACGCGGGGCACGTAGAGCCTCACAGGGAGACGAACCCGGTGGATCGAGACGTGGCTTGGTAGTGCAGACCCGGCGAACGTAACTCGAAACGAGTCTGACGGAGTGTATACTGTTTTGCCACCGATGATCGATGCTGACCGCAATTGCTTGCAGTCGAGCACCTTTACTTCGGGACACGTTTTGTTCTTAAAGCACCCTTTGGCACTTTGTAGTATACACTCGACGGACAGACTCGAATCGGTTATGACACCGTCGATCTCCACGTCTCGTGCGGGTATGTAAACGCGATACTCGCGTGTGAAGAGCTCAGAGCAAGCTATATCGTTGGCCTCTTTCAGGTTACCGACCACGACACGGAGCTTGTTAGGCCGGACCTTGGAAATTTCGGTCACGCCCTTGTACTCCTTCGTCAGGTCTTTAGAAATCTGCAAGAGGTTCAACTTTTTCGATTTCGGTCCTGCCTTTGGCCGAAAATAAACAGTATAGCTGCCCTGGGCTCCGTCTGGGTAAAGCCTGGGGCGAGGGGGGACTGAAGAATGAACAGGGGAGGGGGTAACAGAAGGGTCAGGGTCAGAGGGGTTCGGGGATGGTGGCGCGGGAGGCGAGGGATCTACATCCATCTTAAGTCTAGCGCACTAGCGCTGACAAGAACACGTACCTTTTTATTTCTCCCTTCCAGTAAGGTTGGTTGTCCGATCGTTCGAAGTAGCAGCCGTTACAGCCAGCAGCACCAATACAGCAGCACTAAACAGCCACCAGCAGCGAGCCAGGTGTGAGATCACTCCACACAGCGATACGACTAGCTGACACTGATGGCTTCTTCTTTTTCCTCGTTTGTGTCTCGTCCACTGCTGTAGCACAATCCAGCCAGCAGCCAAATCGGCTTACGCACCAGCTGGCAGTCACGATGCGAAACAGTTGCACAAAGGAACGACCTTGAACCCGGATTTATTTCACTCGACCAGGCAAACAATGCCAACACTTGTTCACACGTCTTTTGTTTTATACTCTATCGGACCGATCACCAAACACGTCCAGTACTGATGCGTGTTCGGCACAGAATGATATATATATATATATATATATATATATATATATATATATATATATATATATATATATATATATATATATATATATATATATATATATATATATATATATATATATATATATATATATATATATATATATATATATATATATATTATATTGCCCTTCTTGTTACTTCCCGTTCGTCTTTTATAGAGCCATTGGCCATTTCTTTTTACGTCTGCCTCGCACTTGCGAGCTCATCTGCACTTCATCTATTTATCCCATGGTTAAATTTGCATTTTATATATATAAAAAAAAAGCTCCGTATTTATTACCCACTTCTTTTGCATAATCACACAATAGGTCTTTTTTTTCGGTGGTGACCCCGGTGTCGCAGCCTTGCTCCTCCTGCCCGGTCATCTCCCGCGGCGCTATTTTTCCCTGATTAAAATTGTCCAGCCTGATTATGTCTCGTTTGCTTAGTCTCCTGCGCAGGGCTTTGAAAAATCCTTTTCTATAAAGACGCTTGAATGTTTTCTCGGTCAGTTACAAGCTTTCCTTTTTGTGCGATCCTTCGCTCAATTCCAACTTGTACCTGCAGCACGTTAAATTTCAACGAACGGTTCAAAGCAGAGCGAATAAGAAACGAGCTGCGTGCAACGTTGCTTTCCGCAAAAGGACCGCCGCTTCGGCGTTCAAGTCCGCCGTGCAATCTTCTGTCGGCAGTCACGTACCATTTTTCGTTTGCGTTCATGATCGACCGAAAAAACAGTCAATCAGTTTGAAGCATTCTTACGTTTGAGGCTCATGTGCTGGTGGTATGCTGTTGCACCTACAGTGCCAATTTTTACTAACCGGGACCTCATTCGTAATGAATTAACCAACGCTTACTTCAATCATCTGCGTCGAATATCGCTTAGCGGTAGAGTTTGTGAATGATATTCAATATAGTCATCATTCAAGCCACGTGGTAATGGCTTTATGAGTAAGATAGTTTTTCTCACAACATCGAAGAAGATAGGGTAGAACAGGGCTAGTTGGTTACGGGGTTAGTTGGTCAATGAGGATTACATCAAACCAACGCATCGAAAAAACTGTGTTTTTTATCACATATCATTTATATAAAAAAAATGTGTTATATGGGTGATATAATCAGATAAGCAAAGAAACTAAATGAAAAAACAAAATGCAGTTGTGCAAATTGTGATTTTAAAAAATGTTATCGCTGTCCGTCGGTTTTTAAATAAAGAATAATAAACACCCGTTTTCAAATGACAATTCGCTCATTAACAGATTTTGAGCAGGTTTGAGCAAGAACTCAATTAAAATACGAAGGACAACGATAAAAATTTCTCAAAACCCACGTTTTGCTCAAAAAATTACTCTCTTTCAGCTGATCTATAACAATCAGAAAACCATAAAAACTTTAGAATTGCAGAATTCGGTTCGAGCTTTCAATTTAACACGTGTTTTCTTTGATCAAGTGTCCATTCAAACTATCAATGTAATTTCAACGTATACACCAAAGTCGCTTTTTACGTGAGGGATACGTGCCGCGTAAAAGGAAACCGCGTAAAAAATAATCGCGTAAATTCCTGAATCTACGTGAAAAAAACGCGTTAATTCCGGATTCCGAAATGAAAAAATACGGAATCCGCGTAAGAAAAAAACACCGCGTAAATTCCGGAATCTGCGTAAAAAACCGCGTAATTTCCGGAATCCGCGTAAAAATTACCACATAAAAAAACCTGCACAAAAAACTGTAAAAAAAGGCGACCTTAGTGAACTTTTCGTCAAGCAAGGGAGAATAACACTTTTGCATCCAATAATGAGTAGCTTTTGCGAACGTCTAAGCGAAAAACTGAAAACGATTTGACTTCCGCCTAAATGCTACAGACTGCCGTTAATGCATTGGTGGAGGAAAACTGAATTGTCCTTTCGAAATCAAAGTTGTCACTTTACCCCACTCGCTGATTAACTTCTACCCTACTTGAGGAGCTAATTGACCAATCTGTCAACCGCTCAAAAAAGACAAAATACACTGAAGCCTTTCAACGCGTATTACGGAATTTACGCAGATTTCAGAACTTACGCTGTTTTTTATGCAAATTTTAGAATTTACGCGTTTTTAACGCGGATTTCGGAATTTTTTTTACCCCAATTTACGATTTCAGAGTTTTCACGGTTTTTTTTACCCGAATTTCGGTATTAATCCACGCGGCTTTTACTCGGATTTCGGAATTTACGCGGTTTTCAGAAATTTCTCGTTTTTTACGCGAATTTTGGAAATCACCAGTTTATTTACTCAGACTTCGGAATTCACGTGAAGTTTTACGCAGATTTTACAATTAACACCATTTTTTACCCGGATTTTGGAACTTACGCGTATTTCACGCGGATTCCTTTCCGCGCTACGTGTCTCCTCGTAAAAAAACTTTAGTGTATCCGCAAAATTGCGAACTGTATAATGTAGTTCATATTTTCGCATAATACAGCCATACATCGGTAGAAGGCAAACTCGATTTAACGTAACTCGATATAACGTAACTTTTACCTCGATATAACGTAACTTTTTAAGATGTATTGATATTGAATATAAATGATATAGCAACTGTTTTTGAGGTATAAATTGCTTCGAAAATATTTAGTAAGTTTTGAAACCAATGAAACCAATGCGAAAGTTGTCCCAAATGAGCATAAGAAAGGTTTTGGAATACTAATGGTCGATGGGATTAGGTTTCCACGCATCCTTCAGTAACAATTCACAGTCTTGCATCAACTATTTTTTTTGTTTGTTGAAATTTTCTCTAAAGAAAAGCATAAGAAAGGTTTCAAATTACTGGTAGGTGATGGGAAATAGCTATCCGCGCATTTTTGCATTTCAACAATCTTGCATCAATTAAAAAAAATTTGTTTTGCTTGTTGAAAAATTGTCCTAAATGGGCTTAAGAATGGTTAAAAATTACTGATAGGTGATGGAAAATAGGTTTTCGCGCATCTTTGAGTAATCATTAACATTCTTGCATGAATTTAAAAAAAATTTTTTTTGCTTCGGTATAACGAAACTCGATATAACGTAGCGGGAATGAAAATAAAGTTGCCTTATATCGAGGTATGACTGTATTACCGGTACAGTCGCCGTTCAATAACTGCAAATCTTTTAACTGCAACGCTTTTGAACTGCAAGAACGATAACTGAAACAACTTTGCAGTTATCGGACCGCAATATGTCAAATCCGATGTCAAAGTCATATTCGACATTGAAGTGACAGATCTCGCGGGGGGATTCTGAATGCATTCGAAAATGAAAATTGTTGAATCTCTAGAAACATTCCAAAAAGACTTTTTCATTTATCTCGATTTTTTTTCGATTGTTGTCTCTTCATTCTAGTTGGGAGATTTTAAATCTCCACTATTAATCAATTAGGCAAAATCCACATGTTACGTGGTTTACTTTCCGTAATTATTATAAGAGAAAAAAATCTCTTGTGCCTTGTTTGGCTAGCTTTAACTACTCAGCGAGGCAGTGCAATCTAGTTTTTTGGCTGTTGGTAACCTTGGTTCATAGGCTGGTGGCCGTATGAATCGTCGTACCGGCCGTTGTTGTTGTTGATAAATCTGCCCCCAGGCGATCTGCCTCTAAAGTTACCTCTATTTTGTCCGTCGTCGTATTGGTCGTACTGGCGGTTGTCATACCCAGCATTGCCGATTTCCTCCTCCTGGCGACCTACCTCTGCCTCTACCGCCATTATTATTTCGACTATCGTTATATGCGTCATTGCGCTGGTCATCATATCGGTTATTGCTATAACCGTCATTTACATAACTATTTTGGTTACTCTGTTGGTTGTTGTTGCGCACGCCGCCGTGTTGACCCTGCGACTCGGATCTGTAAACCAGGCCGTTCCAACGTGGCCTCTGCGAGTTATCGAAACGACCACTATTGCCCTGTTGATTGGCCTGATTATAGCCCTGGCCTCTTCCTCGATCTTGATTAGGCCAGCCTCCGCGCGGCTGACCCCCATAGTTATCGTTGTTTTGTTGTCGCTCGTAGCCTCTGCTTGTATTTCCTCTATAGGCGCGACCATTGCTATTCCCGTTATTGTTGTTATTATTGTCGTTGCTATTACTGTTGCTGTAATACTGATTGTGCGGTTGGCGCATGTACCCGCGCGCATTACCGTTTATTTCATAATCATCACGCCTTTGATTATTATTTGGCTGCTCGTCGCGGCCGCTCCATTGCCTCCGACCCAGGTTTTGGTCTCCCATACGCGATCTGCCACCCGTTTGCCATCTCCTTCCGCTGCTCTCCTGCTGTTGGTCCAATAGATCCAGACCCCGCATTGTTCTCTCTATACCGGCTAGCTGGTCGCACTCTCCAACCCTTTTTTCTAGCCATGTCATAAGGCTCTGCAGGCTCAGCTCCTGCTTCCCGCAAGCCATCTGTTTCAAGTTCTCGTTATTAAGTGCGCCTTTAAAATGTATCCGGAGACTTTTCTCCATTACCGCTGTGCCTCCTGCGCCCTCATACGAGTATAGCGCCTCCTGCAATTCGAGTGTCCTTTTCTTGTACGCCGAGAATTCTTCGTTCGGCTTCTGGCGTAGTCCTTCTATCTTCTTAATGACTGACTCGATTGATTCACTTGTCCCAAATTCTGTAATCAGGTTTTCTTTCACTTCTTCCCATGTGTCCGCTCTTATACGATGTAGTTCCGCGGCCGCTTTTCCTTTTAATTTCATAAGCACCACATACACTAGCTGCTCCTCCGATCCATCCTTTGGAATTTTATTGGCAAAGTGTATATGAAAGATAAACGCTTCCAACTCGTCTGCTGAACCTTTATAATCCGGAATACACTGGATCGCTCGGTCAAGTGGGAACTCCGCCATATTTCTGTTTGTAATAGGGATCAAGTTCTTTAAATGCTTTTCAAAGCTAGAGGTGTCTTGTGTATTTATCCTGTTTATTCGTTCGCTTTCTTTCAGAAACTCCGCCTCTAGCCTTTCTAGTTTCTCTAGCAGACCGGAACAATTCTGCTCCTTCCCTTTTTCTTTACCTTCTTCTACTCCGTCCGGTTCAACTAAGGTTTGATGAAAATCGCGGCTCGTTAAACGGTACAGACCGTTCCAGGTCATTCAAATGCTCCTCTAAAAGCCCTGACGTTACTAGCTCCAGACAGTTTTCAGAGAATCTCCTAGACCTGTTTGCTTCTGGAACAATCGCCGAGTTGTCCAAGATCCTGAGAGCTAGACCCGCTTTCGACTGAACAAGCGTGTATTGGTCGGTCAGTCTATCCAGTGCTCCAATGGCACCTTAGAGTTTTCGTATTCTTTTAATATATCCGTAAACTCGTTGACGGCGTCGCTTATTAATTTCTTTCTATTCGCGACTGCTGCGCGCGTTCGCGGTCTATTAACGTTATTACTAAGATTATAATACTCCTGGCACACATAATCTTTCAATTACTTTAATCTAGACATCTACTGGATCGTGACCTTGGCCGTGAATTCGCACAGCTGATCATAATACACAGAGACCTGCCTAAATGCATGTTCGTGACGTCACCTCCCCGACAATAACGAAGCGTGGAAAGAGGAGAGACAGTTTATTAAGGCCACTTAGTACGGCTGACCGAAGTTAACCGTACTTATTGATATCTCACGAGCGCGCTATTCGCTCTCCCGCTCTTATACGGGGTTCTCGCGATCTTCTGTGCACTGCGTTATAATGTGCACAACAGGTGACAAACACCTATGCACGTACAAATGCCCTACTGCGAATTTGCATACGTCATAACCGCAGCCATTAAAATAATTAATACAAATATACCCGATTTATCATTCTCGCGAGAATTCTCGCGCAACCGAAAATGCGACACCTGATCGTGTCTAAGTACCCACTCTCTGAAATGGTACTCAAGCGATGCCTCCGGTGTGCCAACCGGTGTGTGATAGGTAAATTTTGCCTCCCGTTTGTGGATCTTTTTAAATTATACCACTGAGCGCGGGCGAAATATCTTTTAAATTAAATGCGCTAGCACGCACTCGTTTGGACGAGATTACCGCTCGTCGCTCCTAGTGACGCAAAATTATGCTTTATGAAGCGCCACAACAATGTAATCAACAAAATCCAAGGTAGAATTCTAGACAACCAAAGTGGAGAATCACCGGGAAAAAAAAAGAAAACGCCGATTTGCATACTTACTGTATCTTCTCTTCCTGAAAAGAAAACCTTACTACTTACCTACCTCGTTTGCCAGATCTCGTATTTCGTTGTTTCATTTCTCGATACTAAGATATATTGATTTTTTTTTTCAAATTGCCCGTATAACTTTCAAAGTCCAAGCTCTCTTTTTTTTCACATTATTACTCTCATTTTTTTTTTGTTTTTTTTTTATTCCAACGATAAATCCTTTCTTTTTTTTTTGATTTAACGTATATTATTTTTTTGGAATAATACTCTTATTTTTTTTATTTGTTATTATTATTTTTTTTTAGTACTTCATTTTTTTTTTCCTTTAGAAAAGTCTTTTCCGCTCCTTTTTTTTCTGGGCTTTTTCAAACTCTTTTTTTTCCACCTAAACCTTTGTTTGTATCATAAGAGGAAATATGAAACAACGAAAAGAAAACTCTCTAGTTGACCCTTGTACATCCAGACCGTTCCTCCTGAAAACACTTAGAATTGACTACGCGCGTGGAACACAATCTCCCGTAAGCCTCTATCCTAACGCGTTCTCGGTAATGACTATCGGATTTTTTTTCCCTACTAAACAACCCGGCAAATCTCAACATCGGGCATTTTTCTTTTATGCATAATTTCAAATTTCGTAAGTTACTGTGATGGATCATTCACCGAAAAACTTACACTTTCAACAATTCTAGATTTTTCCGCAAATTGTCGTGATGAATGCACTCATCACAGAAACAAAAACTTTCGCGTTATCCGCCTGTTATTTATCTTATCCGCGTTATTTAGAATACAAAATTCACTTACCCTAGCAGCATACTCATCCTGAAAGTTGTTTTTTTTTCGAGTCGTACATTTTTAGTCTTCAAAAGTGTCTCCTAAAGCACGATCCCACTCACTTCACCGTTGTTTAGCTGAGTTCTGTTGAACAGCAAATTACGATTTGGATTACACCACAGACGAGTTTTTTCTCTTTTGTCTCCGCTTCACTTGAGCTTCTTCTTGTCAGCTGCTCCGCTAATCTTCTTTCTTCCAACACACTCCACGCACTACTATACTGCAGAGGGAGAAATTGCAGTCCTAAGCTGAACCGACTTCCACTACTGTTTCTGGCCACTTCTAACTAGTTCCGGGTGTTACAAATATCACACGCGCAATGCGCAGCACTTCCGTGATAAAATATAAGCAAAAACTTCCACTTGAAACTTTTAAAACACGATTTTCTCCTCAGATAGAATCGAATGACGAATTCGTACAACTTTTGCTTTGTTAGGAATTTTCTCCCGATATGTTTTTTGTTTTATTTTTGTTTTGTTTTGCCTTCTTACCCAACTTCTTTATATTTAACTACACTCTAGCCTCTTCTAGGCTGCTGTCCTGACAATCTCCCCGTTTTTTTTGTCTCCGCTTCACTTGGTGACGATTTCTCCTCATAGAGTGTGATAAATCATTGGCTCTGTAGCAAAACAAAACTGCTATTTACACTAACACTTTACACTCGCGACAATCACCGTCGACGTTTTTTATTATTTTTTTTTTTGATTTCCGCTTTTTCTTATTTATTTTTTCCCCTCTGTTACTAACAGCACTACTTTCCAAGCTTCTGAAGCCTTGAGAAATTGTTAATTACTTTCTACTTTTTTTCCAATTCTTTTTTAAATAACACTGTTTTTCCTCCGCGAGCACTACGCCACGATAGAAGCAATCGTAAATGTATCCGTCGCCTGCCAGGATTACACAAAATAACACACTTTTGCCTAAAAAAAATATTTTTTCTGCTGCTTAACACTACTTGTGTTCTACTGCCACTAATGGTTTCTTTTATACGGGGTTGCGTTTTGTTTTCTAAGATAAGTCACTTTACTAAACGGTAATCCAACTGCAGCAGCTGATGTGGAAGCCCTTGCGTGACAAAATATAAGCGTTTGCCTGAAACCAACTTTTTTATATTTCACTACACTCGCAACAATCACCGGCCGCATTGGGCAAAACCGTAAGCCGTTTTTTTTTGCACAAACTGATAAGACAGCAACGGACCTTCCAAGTGCTGCCTATTTTCTTTATAATCAAAACACTATATTCTTTGTTGACTCGTTTACCGACTGACCGTACGGAATCCCTTATAATTCGCGATTAATTTGAGTCTTACATGAGAACTTACAGCTACCCCTAGAGTGTATTTCGCGAGAGACAATTTCCCCTCGCGAAATCACTACCTATCTTTATTACCCTAATGGCCTTTTCTCGGCCTGTCTCTATTTTGGATCACTTAATTTCAATTCTTCTGAGAGTGGGGCGCCGTGCGCTCGTCACTCTACCTTGTTTACAAACATTTTCGGTAACTCACTTCTCGCGCGTCGATGAGTTACCGATCCATCAAATAACCAACCTCGGACTTTGGTTTGTTTTAATATAATTTGCTTACGGGTGTCGGTTTTCGTCACCCAAGCCAAGCGAAAGACTTGGCTTCAACAGTAAGCAAGCTCTGACCTACTTTCGCGCACAGCTGAAGGTTGTGCCAACGTTGAAAAGAATGCGGTAGGAAACCGGCCTCTTTTCGGGGTTCTAACTATGTCATCTAATGTGACGGAACCCTGTAGGCATCTACGGGACGCGTGGGGGCCGTTACACTCGTGTTGTGAATTGATAATTGATGATTATGCTTCCTGAAATGACGGAAAGTATCAAAATAGTGTGAGAATGATTTCTCTACTGTATTCTTTGGCTGAAGGCTTAAAAATATAAAACAATTTATATCTCATATTAAAGGAAATATTTACCGAAACGTATGGTTTCTTTAAAACTGTGTAATGCGCTTCGGTTCTTAACCATATATCAAGATTTCTATATTTAAGAGCAACACCTCGTAGAACACCTTACTTTTATTTTTGCTTCATTTTTCCAAAAGAAGTAAGTTAGTCTCCTGGTTTGCGCGTGTGGACAGTACACGTGTGAAAATATTTAAAATGTGAGAACGAAACAACCAAAGCCAAGTAATTTCAACTGTTGCAATAAAAAATTTTCACCGCATGTTCTTTTAAAACTATAAAAAGAAAAAGAAAATCAGTTTAGACTACTGATCAGTTATCACTTGAACTCTTTTTGTATCCTTGGCTACACCGGTGTTGTTAAACAGAGCATTATTTTGCTGCTTCATTTCATTGAATTTCATTAAATTTTATTTCGTTAAATTCACGACATTTAATTTTAAAAACAACACAAATATATAGTCACCCATTCACCCGCAAACGTCGTCAGCGCTCACTGTGCGCTAGCTCAACGTGTAATATACATAGCAAGGAGAATCAGAGTACAAGGCGGCGGAGATGCCACAAAGCAAAAAAGCAAGCAAAAATGGATCGGGGCTACACCGCGCGCTCCATGTAACTTGATAAAAACACCAACGAAGAGATATCACCTGTTTGGTGCTATTCTCTTATCCTTCACGTGCCGAGTCGGCGACCGAAGCAGCTAGCTTGAGTGCGTGTTACCTAGCAAGCAAGAGCTCAATTTGCGTTCCGCTCCTAGTGCGGCACGTGCTTTACCAAGTCTGTATATTAGGTCATCATTTAGATCATTTAGATAAAAAAATAAAAAAAGGAAAAGTTGGCGTTTATAACTAATTATTCTTTATTCATCGTTTTTTACAAAGTTATCAAATTATGGAAAAAATATAGATTCTCTCCATTTAATATGTCACCGGCCACATTGGCCGCCGCAACCGTTGGAGCACTTCGTCGAGGGGAAGCCCCTCGACCTCATCGATATCGGATAACCAAGACGTCCTCCGGTACACATAGCGGGTAAGACGCCGCAGGAAGGCCGGTGGCGCCTTCATCTGCCGCAAGCTGGCCTCCCAGCCAACATTGTCCGTGAATAGTTGAGCGTCCTTTGCGGTGGCTGGGCCCGGCACGCCGGCCAGGGCCCACCGGGCTTCGTGCCACCGGACGAGCTCTACAATCAGTTTCGGAATGGGTAGATATCCTCGGTATGCCGCTCCCAGAAGCGCCAAGAGAGTCCTAATGCTGGAGACTGCAAACGATGGGGGTTGGGTCCAAAGATATTTCCTGGGTAGGATGTCCATCTCAACCAGAATGCTGCCGAAGAAACTAGCGCCCTCATGCCACAAGAGCATTCCGATGTCCAGACAAAACGTCATCTTGATGGTGCAGGCGTTGAACGAGTGTGAATTTTAGGCATGCAGGGACCGGCTTAAGTAGTCAGACCGGCTGATGTTTTGTTTAATAAAGTCAGCACAAATCATCGCGGCTCGCCGCGGGTTCGCAGTGCAGCCGCGTGGCCCTTGCGGCCATGCCTGACGCTGTCGCATGGCGCACACGGGGGGATGTTTTGAAAAGCGCACATAGCTTGATAGGAAAACAAAAACCATAGAGTGCCATCAATCATTGGATGAGTTAAGGAATATGCTTAATATGAAAGAAAAGAAAACATTTAAGATTAAGGGAGATGCAACCGCGAGATTTTTCTCCGGCGAGCTCCGATAGTTGACTACTCAGTCTATGTTTTAATTTTGGAAAAGAATAAGAATATTATTATTATTATTTATTTTATTAAAGACACTTTACACATATTGTGTGCATTCGTGTCTAATAGAATAGGAATAAGATATTGGGCAAACTAGGAAACAAAAGAATAGGAGAAAAAAAAGGGATGTCAGTCCATCAATGAGTAATTATTCAGGGGGAGACACATGTTGCACCCGCATTAGAAAAGTTGCTTTTTTTTTTCCTCTCAAGGATACTCGGGCGAACCAGAATTTGGCCCTCGGATAGGCGAAATTTTGGGTAAGAATAATTATATAAGAAGTTTTTTTGGGACGAATAAAGCTACCCGGAGCATTTGGACGGCTCTGGGGGCAATGGACACAGACGTTAGAACCAGGATAGATTATGACCTAGACAAATTGAGAGGCAACGAAGAGGAATTAAAGCAGGATCTGGGACACCAGACGAACATCTTGGATGCCACATATGAATTTGTGAACTCATCAGTGTTAAGCATGGACGCAAATTTAGTGGATATGAGCAATAAATTCGAAAACCTCAGAGAAGAGATAGTGAACAATGCGAATTTCACCAGACACTTTAGAAGAATGGTTGTCTTGGAAGCAAAATTACTGCAAATGAGCTCCTGGCTAGATAACTTAAGTCGAAGTCTAGACAGGAAGCTGGACGCCATCATCGCGACCCTGACTCAACGCATGACGGGTTACGACATATTAAAAAGATTGTTCACATTAGAAACACTACAGAGAAACATAGAAGAGTTGCAAAGTACGTTGCACATCGGGTTATCATTCCCACGGGACAGCTATGGCAAAATAATAACGGAAACACTCGATAGTGTGGACTTCAATATAAATTCAATAACACGGGAAAGATCGTCCTAGAATTTCTCGTGCCTTTAATCAAGACGGAAAGATATGCCGCTCGTCGAATCTCCTTCCCCCCAGGGTCGTGAACTCGACAGTCCTGATTTCTCACATTGACAAAGATGTTATTTTGTTCAGGCAGGAGAGTGAGTGGGGATGCACCCTCTCCAGCGACGAATATGACAGATGCACTAAATTCATTGGTTAGTAAACGGCTGGGCAGTGCGTACCAGCAGTACACCCGTACTAGTTGGCATCATATAGACCCCAGTGTGGTCCAAAGCATGATGCCCAGCAACTCCTATCCCTACCTTCACGTGGTACCGACTGGGATACGAGCAACCAAGGGAAGATCGGTGAACCGGTGGGAACTTGGTCGTATGCTGACAGGGAAGGGGGAGCTGCTCTCCTAGGAGGGCAGCTTGTCCGAGCGTCTGTTCCCATGTTAGGGGCGGCTCAAACAGCGTCTGATTCGGAGCGGATGGCTGAATTATGAAATGCGGCGTCTTTCCAGCTACACCCAAGACGGCAGCCCCGTCGCGAGACCAGGCATCCGCAGCCCTAGTAAGGCAGCATGCCGAAACATTAAAATACTACGAACAATCAAGAATTGAATACGGACTGGAACAATTGGCAACGACCTAGGCGACGAAATAAGGACGACGATTGGAAGCTCGATACATGGAACTGTAGATCGCTGAACGCCCCGGGTGACCGAATTCTGCTGGATCAGCTAGAACCCCGCCACTTCGACATCGTTGCGCTCCGGGAGCTTTGCCGGAAAGGAGAACAGATACGGAGGATTTGTGGCCGCAGGGCACAGTACTACCAGAGCGGCGGCCCAACCAATGAGCTGGGTACCGGCTTTATAGTGCTGGGCAGGATGCAGAGTCGTGTGATCAAGTGGCAGGCGATCAGCGACAGGTTGTGTTTGTTGAGAATAAAAGGCCGGTTCTACAACTACACCATCCTCAATGTGCACTGCCCTCACGAAGGAAGACCCGATGTAGAGAAAGAAGAGTTCTACGCACAGCTGGAGAAACTCTACGATAGCTGCTCGCGTAGAGACATCAAGATCGTCATCGGGGACATGAACGCGCAGATCGGTAGGGAAGAAATGTACAAGCCGGTGATCGGCCCGCACAGCCTGCACACCGTGACGAACGACAACGGCCAGCGATGCGTAAACTTCGCAGCTTCCCGAGGACTGGTAGTCCGAAGTACCTTCTTTTCCTGTAAGGACATCCACAAAACCACCTGGAGATCACCTGACCAACGTACAGCAAATCAAATTGACCATGTTCTCATCGACGGCCGCTTCTTCTCAGACATTACAAACGTACGTACCTATCGCGGTGCGGATATTGGCTTGCACCACTACCTAGTTGCGGTATCATTGCGCTCAAAACTGTCGACTGTATACAACGCGTGACACCGCCGAACCCCGCGGCTAAACATTAAGCAGCTCCGGAACTCCCAGGCTGCGGAGGAATACGCGAAACAGCTTGAAGCGGTGCTACCCACGGTGGAGGGGCTGGGCGCATTGCCTCTTGAAGATGGCTGGTGCAGCATTCGCACAGCTATCGGGGAGACCGCAACGGCGACACTAGGAGTGGAAGCACCGAGTGGCAGAAACGACTGGTATGACGGGAAGTGCGAGGCAGCAGTGAATGAGAAGAACCGGACCTGGGCGATATACCTGGGCAGGTCAACGAGAGAGAAGAAGGCCAATTACAAACGGGCACGGAACGACATGACCACGATTCTCAGACGAAAGAAGCGCCAGCAAGAGGATCGTGAACATGAGGAGCTGGAGCAGCTGTACCGTGCCAGTGAAACGCGGAAATTCTATGAGAAGGTAAACCAGTCCCGCAGAGGCTATGTGCCGCAATCCAATATGTGCAACGACGCGGATGGGAACCTTCTCACGGATGCCAGCGAGGTGGTCGATAGGTGAAAGGAGTACTTCGATGGACACCTGAATGGCGAAACAGCAAACAGAAGCGGTACAGGAACTGACCTAGGAGCACCAGCAGCGGATGACCGAGTACCAGCCTCCGACATTCATGAAGTTCTTTGTGAGATCGGGAAGCTGAAAAACAATAAAGCCGCAGGCAAAGACGAACTGCTGAGCGAGCTCTTGAAACATGGAAGAGAGGCGCTGGCTAGAGCGCTGCACCTGGTCATTTCCAGGATTTGGGAGGAGAAAAAACTGCCAGACTAGTGGATGGAGGGAGTCGTCTGTCCCATCTACAAGAAGGGCGACAAGCTGGAGTGCCGCAACTACCGCGGTATCTCGCTTATCAATGCCGCCTACAAACTACTCTCTCAGATCCTGTTCCGTCGTCTATCACCTTTAACCAGGAGGTTCGTGGGCCAGTACCAAGCGGGTTTCATGGGAGCCCGTGCCACCACGGACCAGATCTTCTAAATCTTACAGAAATGTCGCGAGTACTACGTGCCCACACATCACATCTTCATTGACTTCACGGCGGCCTATGATACAGTCGATCGAGAACAGCTAAGCTAAGATCAGAGCCACCATGGCGCAAGTGATGTGCTACGTGCGTGTTTCGGGGATACTCTCGAGTCCCTTTGAATCGCGCAGAGGGTTGAGACAAGGTGATGGACTTTCCTGTTTGCTGTTTAACATCGCCCTTGAGGGTGTAATCCGGAGGGCGGGCATCGACACGAGGGGCACAATTTTCACAAGGTCTGTCCAGCTTCTGGGCTTTGCGGATGACTTCGACATCATATCACGTAACTTTGCGACGGCGGAGGAAACTTACGCCCTACTGAAAGCCGAAGCTGGATGGATCGGACTGCGAATAAATGCGTCGAAAACAAAATACATGCGAGCGAGAGGCTCCAAGGAGAACAACATCAGCCTCCCAATTCATGTCTCTGTAGACGGTGATGAGCTTGAGGTGGTCGATGAGTTCGTGTATTTGGGGTCACTGGTGACCACCGACAATAACACCAGAAAAGAGATCCAGAGACGCATCCAGGCAGGAAATCGTGCCTACTTTTCACCTCGGAAGACACTTTGATCGAATCGAGTGCGACGACGCACGAAATTTACGCTGTACAAAACCCTGATAAGACCGGTAGTTCTCTACGGGATCGAGACAACAACGCTTCTCGTGGAGGACCTAAACGCCCTTGGAGTTTTCGAACGGTCACGACGTAAGGATGCCGGACGACAACCCTGTGAAATCACTTCTCTTCAGCAACCCTACCGGCACCAGAAATAGAGGGGCGCAGCGTGCACGGTGTCTCGATCAGGTCGAAGGAGACTTGCGGGTGATGAGATGCCTGGGGAACTGGCGAAACACAGCCCAAAACCGAGCAACATGGCGACAAATTCTTGATACAGCACGAGCCACCACGGCTCTCGTCTGATTGACGACGACGACGACGACTAAATTCAGGGATATCACACTATGCGATATAAAAAAAGCTATGGAAAATTTACACAGCAGCCAAAGCTGTGTGACTGAGGTAATTTTTAAAGGATCAACTGCCCGCTGTATGACGAAAGCGGTGCAAACTGATCACGCAATATGGGTAGAGACAGGCGTAAGGAATAGTTGGAAATACCTTGCGCCAAAGCAAATTAATCTGACAATTGAGACAAACGGTGACGTCATTTACAAATGATTACAGATTCAAAAAGAGATTGACAAGATATTTTATTGCAAATAGAAAGATGTTAAAAAAAACGCCAGGTATTAGACGAACATTGTATATGAAGACAGAAGAAAACGATGAATATTTAATCAACGCGGTTTGTACAATGAAAAAATTTATTTATGAAGCGGACAGAAAATACTTGACAAAGGAAAAGAAAGATTGAACCAATGCAGTTTGTTCAAAGGAAACATGATGAAACAAAGATAGAGAGATGAAAGAATAATCTATCATGTCGAAACAGACTCATTTTATGTAAATCGAGAAAGTTTTAAGAAAATGAAAGAAGATATTTAACGAGAAATGCAATTAGATGGAAAAATATGCAATTAAAGCAAAGCATTTAAGCTACTTAATAAAGAAGAAAGTTATTTGAAGAACATTTGATGAAAAAAAGTTAATAATGAGCCATAAGACAAGTTAAACTGATATTTTAACGCGGAAAGTAGAAAGCCTAATACAGATAAACGGATTGATACGTGTCGAAATGATTTTTAATGTAAAACAAAAAAAAACATCGAATACCAAAGTACCGAATTTATGATAAAAAAAAATTAGTAAACAGTGCACATTTGACATGTTATGTTTGTAAAATCGGATAAAACAAATGATGTACATCTTAGTAGGGGAAGAAAAACCGAATTATGTTATCCGAAAATAAAAAAAAATACGGGCCTAGATTGTAAGTAGAAGCCTAGGGTAGATAATAGAATGTAAGAAGCCCGTACGCGAGTGAACAGTAATTTTAAACAGCAAGCGGAAAAATTAACGAAACAAAAAAAAATTGATGAAAGAATGGCAAAAAAAAAATAAAATGCACCACTTGCTAAGTAGGGCAACTAGCTTCTAAAAATTAGTGACGAGCACAGGACCCGATCATCGAAGATGACCAAGACAAGACCCGGAGGATGCAGGCGATTGCGAGCGGGGAACGAACGGTGCGTGCGGATGACCCACGGGAGTCACGGCAGATGACCACACCTAGGAAAAACAAGTTGGGATGGCCCACGCAAGACTGACGGAAAACCCAAACGCAGAGAAAAATAACGATGGCCTGTTATGCAAAAATCACTGTCCAGATTTCCGCGTTTAGCAGTAGCATATGAGAGACGCCGAGAGGAAGCGAAAATCAAAAACACTCAACCCCCCAAGAAGTCCCAACATACCCACAGGAAGTCTCCGAAAGAAAAACTAGAAGACAATTATTGAAGACATACAGCAGCCAAGCTTGCCTAGACCCTCAATACTTGCTGCAAAAAAAGACATTATTGAATACACACCGCAAGCAGGTTGCGTACCAGTGACCTAGTCTCCACAGCGGAAAAATAACAACGGCATAAAAGTAGTTTGCCCAAACCCCGGTAGCAATAACAAAGGCTAAAGTTGTGCTGGCTAAGGCAAATCACCCGGCACCACTTAACGAAGGTCGTAAACAGCATAGCGACACGCTTCACCAGGCACGCAGTTATACCCACATAAGAATGACGAAACGCATGCACCAGGCACGCAGCCAAATGGTTCAAAGTCGGCGCAACCAAAACAAACACGGACTCACAGTACGTCAGCGCGCTCGGCGCTCATAAGCCAAATATCTTTAAATAACAATATAGTTCACTCTAGAATTTTCCATATATTTCCGTGAAGACAGACAGGGAACACCCCCTCTTGTGGTGAAAAAGGTAATTAAACTCATTGCACAGTGGTACAGTAAGGCAATTTAGGCGGACATGAACTTTTCGTTGCGATTTTGGTTTGCGGTTTAAAGCCATAGTTTTTGTAAAAAGTTGTTTCTTATACATAGTCCTCTATTTATGTGAAAATGAAAATTAGGATGGTCCTAAAATCAACGAAATAAAAACAAACTAACTTGTTTTTATTTGCATGAATAATTGTAAACATTCTTTGGCAAACTTTTAGATCAACTAATTCTAAGTAACTTTGTAAAAAAAATTTTTGTAGACATTAAATTCGGTTTCCAAAAACAGTCTTTTCGTTCTATTTTAATTAATTAAAAACTTTAATCAAAAATACGCCAATTTTGACGAAAAAACATTGTCGATATATTGTACAGATGAAGAGTTTTCACTATTTCTATTTTGAAAATAGGCCCTTTTAAAACATTGATGTCTCCGTTCAGGGCAAACATAAATAATATTCTGTGGTATCATTTGAAAGAACAAATATTGTATAAATATTGTGAAGAAATACCGAAAGTTGCTCAAAATTAGTTGATCTACAACTGTGCCGATGAATGTATACATTTATTTCTGCAAATAAAAAAGTTAGTTTTTTAATTTAGTCGATTTCAGCCCCCCCAGAAAGTGTTAAGCCCCCCCTAGAATTTCGCTGAGAATAATTGTATTCAATATAAATACATTCCATACTACTTATCAGAGCATCAAAATCAACACAAATGGAGATGTCGTCAGTCATTGGCTAAGAACTAGTTCTGCACCCAGGATCGATTCTCAAACCTAGATCTCTTACTCATCTTACCAGTCAGACAAGAGCTGTAGTAACTCGTGCTGTACCAGAAATTGTCGCCATTTTACTCGGTTTTAGGCTGTGTTTCACCAGTTCCCCAGACGTCTCATCACTCGCAAGTCTCTTTCGATCTGGTCGAGCCATCATGCACGCTGCGCCCCTTACTTTCTGGTGCCGGTAGGGTTTTCTGAAGAGAAGTGATTTCACAGGGTTGTCGTCCGGCATCCTTACGACGTGACCGGTCCATCGCAACCTATTGTCTTTCGCCAGGTGCGCAATGGGGTTCTATCCAAACAGCGCTTGTAGCTAATGGTTCATGCGCTGTCGCGCCGGTATCCGTCGTCCGTTTGTACTCCACCGTAGCTAGTCCACAGCACCTTCCGTTCGAAAACACCAAGAGGACTTCCGTAGAGAACTACCGGTTATATCAGGGTTTTGTAGTTTTTTGTATCGAAGTGGTCATGTCCGATCAGCACTGTGATTGGTGCGAACGTATGTAATGTCTGAGAAGAACGGGCCGTCGTTGAGAATGAGTGCTGTACGTTGGTCGAGGAAAGAAGGGACTTTGGACTGCCAGCCCGCGGGAAGCTGCGAAGTTGGTGCATAGCTGGCCGTTGTCGTTCGCCACGGTGTGCAGGCTGTGCGGGCCGATCACCGGCTTATATAAGTCTTTCCTTCCGTTCATGTCCCCAATGACGATCTTGATGTCTCTACGCGAGCAGCTATCGTAAAGTTTCTCCAGCTATGCGTAGAACGTTTCTTTCTCTGCATCAGGTCTTCCTTCGTGAGGGCAGTGCACATTGGGAATAGTGTAGTTGTAGAACCAGCCTTTTATTCTTAACAAACACAACCTGTCGCTGATTGCCTGCCACTTCATCACAAGACTCTGCATCCTGCCCTTAGCACTATAAAACCGCTACCAAGCTCATTGGTTGTGCCACCGCTTTGGTGGTACTGTGCCTTGCGATCACAAATCCACCGTACCTTCTCTCCTTTCAGGCAAAGCTCCTGGAGCGCAACGATGTCGAAGTGGCGGGATTCTAGCTGATCCAGCAAAATCCAGTCGACATCCGGGGCGTTGAGCGATCTACTGTAACATGTACCGAGCTTCTAATCGTAGTCCTTATTTCGTCGGCTGGGTCATTGCCTATTGTTCCGGTTGGTTTTGAATTCTTGATTTTTCTAAGTATGTATGGCTGCCGCCATAGGTGTAGCTGGCGAGACACAGCATTTCATAGTTCAGCCGTTCGGTCCGGATCAGTCGCTGTTTGAGCCGGCCGCCCCTAGCCTGTTGGGCTCAGACAAGCTGCTCTCTAAGGAGAACAACTACCCCTTTCCTGTCAGCATACGACCAAGTTTCCACCGGTTCATCGGTTTTCCCCTGGTTGCTCGTACCCTAGTCGGTAACACGTGGAGGTAGGAATAGGGTATTATGCCTTGAACCACACTGGGGTCTATTTTATTCCCATACTAGACGGGTGTGCTGTTAAAAAGCACTGCGCAGCCATTTACCAAACCTGGCTCTCCTCAATATCAAATCAGTGTTGCTGAAAGAGGTTGGCGTTGACACTGTGTTCAAGATATTCAGTATATCTTCGGAGATTCTATCTTGAAGTGATTTTTTCTGCTGTTACGACACTATTTTAAGCGTTATTAAATAAGCATATTGAAACTCCTTTTTCTGTTTTTTTGAAATACATGCATGAAATCTAGCCCCCCCCTAGAAATTTTCCTTAGTTGCGCCCATGCTAACGCCATTCCAGGAGTTAAATATTGATAATACAGTAATCACCCGATTATATCAGTACCCGATTTTATCTGCCCCCGATTTTATCACATTTTTCACCCGATTTTATCATCATGAAACATTTCATTAAAAAAATGTCAGGGTGAACTGATTTTCTATTACGCTTCAATATTCAAGATATTTTTCATAATTCTGTGTATCATTCTGGATGTAGTTTACATTAAAAATTCAACCGATGCACAATGTTACATTTTGCTGTTTTCGTGCGAACAATTGAATAGTGTTACAAATGTTAATTATAACCGTATAATATGTTCGGAGAAGTTTCGAAATATTTGGAAACGCATCTTATGATGTAGATAGCTGGGTGATCAATCCTCCTAAAAGTGAGATAGAATATTTACTTTTTCATTAGATAAAGATAGACGCTTGGTGTCTTAGGCAAAGTATTAGGTGATCTCAAAACAAGAAACTTTACAGAAGACATCATGTTTCTATCTCTTACATATTGCAAGCAACATAAAGTTTTCTATGAGAAGGCATTGAAAATCGTAATTTACATTTTAAGATTTTCTGGTTGCAATATGTGAGAGATATCAGCATGCTGTCTTCGGCAAAGTTTAGTGTTATGAGAACATCTAATATTTTGCTGATGACACTGCGCTACAAAAGAAGCAAGTAATTCATTTTACCAAGTTAAACAAAAACATGAACGAATAAAAAACTTAATTGTAATTTATTTGCAACTTTACATCGATTTCTTTAGGTTTTTTATTTTTTTAGGTTTGTTCAGAAAAGTTTTTAAAAATAGTGATGATCGATTTTTTATAGTCACTTTTTGTTTTTGAAATTTTTTTCAGTACAGGATCTCAAAATGAATTTTTAAAATATTTTTTATTGAAGCTCAGCCAGTTTTCTCAAATTCATCCCTTGACAACTTTTCTCTTTCTTTTTTCATTATTCAGATATATCGATCGAAATAAAAATCGCTGATTTTACGTATATAGTTATTGATTTAACATCTTCAACAAAAAAAATTAAATTTTAAAAATTTCTCGATTTTTCACTTTCCCTATTTTATCACGCCAAAAATCATCAGGGTGTGATATAATCGGGTGATCACTGTATAATAGATGTAGCTCATCGAGGCACGAAGAAGAAATATTCAAATAATCAGGCCACGACGTGTAAACTAATCCTAAGTTGCTATAGACGTGGTTCCCTGTGTAACTTCACTAGCTCAGATCCATCACGGGAAGCAACTACGAAATGTGCGGCCGTCAAGCTCAAGCTCAATAGTCAGGCCGCGAAGTGTACAATTAAATGAATGTTTCAATTACCTCGTGGAAAAGATAAAAGTACAATGGTACTTTTACAATGGTTGTCAATCGTCGTATATGGTTGTTGTGCAACTTTTAGCTTAGATAACACTTGAATGTTCTATCAATTTAACAATTTAAGTATGGATACATATAATGTTGTAATTGGTTTAAAAGCTTTATTATATTATATATAAAAGATATTCAACAAAACAAACATAATTAGTGATAACAACTGTTATGCAAAAACTATTATTTAATGTTTAGTTTTCTTCGTTTTGAAAGTATTTTTTGTTTTTTTTTATCCCTCCGAATTTTTTGCTTTCGAGTTCTAATCTTCGTGTTCATCACTTGCATCTTTGCTTTAACCAGCATATTTATGTATTTACTAGCTGACCCGGCAAACTTCGTCCCGCCTATTTTTGTGTTTAGTTTAATAATTTTCAACATTCCAAATTTATTGATTTCTTGCGATTTGTTTATATCGTTTGAAATTATTGGTTTTATCGGAATGACAACATCCTCGACTTTTGCCTTTAGTACATCACCTCTATTCCGAAAACACTCATATTGGGTGGTATTCAGTTATTTTCGTTGTTTTCCAGAAACTAAAAGTGGTCATCTTCGAATTCAAGATGGTGTCCAGGGTCAATGCTTGGCTTCTATACATTATTTTGATTACGGAAATATTCATATGCAGTAGTATTCGGCTGTTTCCCAGAAGTTGCCATCTTACAATTCAAAATGGTGTCTGAGGTAAACTTTTAGCTCCATGCATCATTCTGGTTGAAGAAACTCTTATATTGGGTGGTATTTGGTCCCTTTAAGCTATTTTCCAGAAACCGGAATTCACCAGCCTGGATTTTAAAATAGCATTTGGAGACAATTTCTGGCCCCTGAGGGTTATTCTGGTTTAAGAAACACCAATAATAGGTGTTATTTAGTCATTTTCGGCTGTTTTACAGAAACCGGAAGTCACCATCTTAGAATTCAAAATGGTGTCTGTGGTCGATTCTAGCTCCTGTGTATCATTCTGGTATCGAAGCATCTCATATTGGATGGAAATCGGCCGGTTGAAGAAATAGTTTCCCATTCACCGGAAGTCGTCATTTTACAATTCATAATGTTGTCTGAGGTCGATTTGTAGCTTCAGTGCATCATAACGATTCCGGAAATACCCATAATGAGTGTTATTTTGTCTTTTGCCACTGTTGTTTGGAAACCGGAAGTCGCCATATTGGATTTCAAAACGGCATTTGGAGACAATTTCTGGCCTCTGAGCATCATTCTGGTTAAAGAAACACCCATATTTAGTTGTTTTTGGGTCATTTTCGGCAGTTTTCCAGTCACCAAAAGTCGCCATTTTACAACTAAAAATGTTGCCTGAGGTCAATTTGTGGTTTCAGTGCATCATCACGATTTCGGAAATACCCATATTGGGTGGTATTTGGACATATCTCGCTGTTTCTCAGAAATCGGATGTCGCCATCTTGGATTTCAAAATGGTATTCAGAGACAATTTCTGGCCTCTGAGCGTCATTCTAGTTGAAGAAACATCCATATTAGGTGGTGTGACGTCACACCCTGCGAAGAACCCAGTGCTCCGTCACGAGCCTCATAATGAAAGTTTAATTTTGTTCCCAGGAGGGCATAGCCTTCTGCTGTGCTTTAGTCAGGCGAAACATTTGGTTCCCTTGACAGAGGACCGCGAACGGCTCTGTCAACACACTATGTATCAACAGATTATGCCAAAGGTGACAAAAAACTTCGCGCAGCCATCTGCTGTAACACAGGCGAACAAACTCGACTAAAATGAACAAGTTTTGTGTTGTAAACAAAACGCCACCTGTACTTTAGCAGTACTAGATTAGGTTGAGAGCTTAGTAAGGTAAACAGAGAGTGAAGAAAGTCTCTCTCTCTGAGTTACCTGTAGGGTATATTTAAGTAGTGTTGTACGAAAATAAAGTCAGTTAGTCCACGTTAATCTGGTGGTTTGATTCCGCGCCAAATGCGCGTACAGGGATACTTAGTAGAAGAATTCCCTGGTAGGTTATACCCTACAGTCTGGTGACAGCCTGTGGTCTTTTCTGCGCCATTGAATCTTTTCTTTAATCTTTGGACGTATCTCTGGAGTCAGACGCGGTCGTAAACTCGGTCGTAGTAATCACGCTAAGGAAGCAAAAAGAAAAAGTAGTGGTTTAAGTATCTGTGGTTCAGTGAAAAAAGAAATAGTTTTTCGGAGTTTTAATCCAAGTAGTGCTCGCGGAGGAAAAACAGTGTGTTATTTAAAAAAGGGAAAAAAAAGAGAACTGAAGAAAAAGTTTTAACGATTTATCGAGGTTTCAGAAGCTTGGAAAGTAGTGCTGCTAGTGAGAGAAGCAAAAAAAAACGAAAATCGAGAAAAGACGTCGACAAGAAGTGTTCTCTTTTCTCGCTTTTTGCATGGAAGTAAACTGTCAAAACATTCGATGGAAGCAAGACAACAAAATCAGTTTATCAGTTAACGAAGATTTTCAGACATCGGTCAGTGTCAGTGAAAAAGTGTTTCGGTGAGGTATATCTTGAACAGAGAGGGCAAACTGTGGCAAACAATAAACTTAAAAAAAGCGGTGCAAAGATTATATATATATATATATACTTTTCTTTTTTCGACTCTTAGCAAAGTCATGCTATTTTTAATTTTAATTTAAAGAGTAAATGTAGTAATGAAGATAGAAAATTAAACTAACTGAAAATATGATTGTAGAAACTACGAAAAATATAGTTCAGCAGGTGGGACTCGAACCCACAACTTCCAATCTCCGGTCAGATGTGTTCCCGTTACACCACCGCAGAACGTTAAAGACGTAGTTCTAGAATCGAGTTTTGTATCGCTTATCCAATTCTCGCACTTCGTACATTTACTCAGTAGAGACTATTATTTATAGCTGGCTATTGTTTCAACACCCTCAGTGGAAGTTGGAATGACTTCTCAGTGTGAGAGATAGAAACGTGCCAGTAAGTTGCCATCTCAGAAGTCATTCCAACTTCCACTGAGGGTGTTGAAACAATAGCCAGCTATAAATAATAGTCTCTACTGAGTAAATGTACGAAGTGCGAGAATCCCTTTTTTAAATAACACACTGTTTTTCCTCCGCGAGCACTACTTGGATTAAAACTCCGAAAAACTATTTCTTTTTTCACTGAACCACAGATACTTAAACCACTACTTTTTCTTTTTGCTTCCTTAGCGTGATTACTACGACCGAGTTTACTACCGCGTCTGACTCCAGAGATACGTCCAAAGATTAAAGAAAAGATTCAATGGCGCAGAAAAGACCACAGGCTGTCACCAGACTGTAGGGTATAACCTACCAGGGAATTCTTCTACTAAGTATCCCTGTACGCGCATTTGGCGCGGAATCAAACCACCAGATTAACGTGGACTAACTGACTTTATTTTCGTACAACACTACTTAAATATACCTTACAGGTAACTCAGAGAGAGAGACTTTCTCCACTCTCTGTTTACCTTACTAAGCTCTCAACCTAATCTAGTACTGCTAAAGTACAGGTGGCGTTTTGTTTACAACACAAAACTTGTTCATTTTAGTCGAGTTTGTTCGCCTGTGGCACAGCAGATGGCTGCGCGAAGTTTTTTGTCACCTTGGCATAATCTGTTGATACATAGTGTGTTGACAGAGCCGTTCGCGGTCCTCTGTCAAGGGAACCAAATGTTTCGCCTGACTAAAGCACAGCAGAAGGCTATGCCCTCCTGGGAACAAAATTAAACTTTCATTATGAGGCTCGTGACGGAGCACTGGGTTCTTCGCAGGGTGTGACGTCACACCACCTAATATGGATGTTTCTTCAACTAGAATGACGCTCAGAGGCCAGAAATTGTCTCTGAATACCATTTTGAAATCCAAGATGGCGACATCCGATTTCTGAGAAACAGCGAGATATGACCAAATACCACCCAATATGGGTATTTCCGAAATCGTGATGATGCACTGAAACCACAAATTGACCTCAGGCAACATTTTTAGTTGTAAAATGGCGACTTTTGGTGACTGGAAAACTGCCGAAAATGACCCAAAAACAACTAAATATGGGTGTTTCTTTAACCAGAATGATGCTCAGAGGCCAGAAATTGTCTCCAAATGCCGTTTTGAAATCCAATATGGTGACTTCCGGTTTCCAAACAACAGTGGCAAAAGACAAAATAACACTCATTATGGGTATTTCCGGAATTGTTATGATGCACTGAAGCTACAAATCGACCTCAGACAACATTATGAATTGTAAAATGACGACTTCCGGTGAATGGGAAACTGCAGAAAATGACCAAATATTAGCCAATATGGGTATTTCTTCAACCGGCCGATTTCCATCCAATATGAGATGCTTCGATACCAGAATGATACACAGGAGCTAGAATCGACCACAGACACCATTTTGAATTCTAAGATGGTGACTTCCGGTTTATGTAAAACAGCCGAAAATGACTAAATAACACCTATTATTGGTGTATCTTAAACCAGAATAACCCTCAGGGGCCAGAAATTGTCTCCAAATGCTATTTTAAAATCCAGGCTGGTGAATTCCGGTTTCTGGAAAATAGCTTAAAGGGACCAAATACCACCCAATATAAGAGTTTCTTCAACCAGAATGATGCATGGAGCTAAAAATTGACCTCAGACACCATTTTGAATTGTAAGATGGCAACTTCTGGGAAACAGCCGAATACTACTGCATATGAATATTTCCGTAATCAAAATAATGTATAGAAGCCAAGCATTGACCCTGGACACCATCTTGAATTCGAAGATGACCACTTTTAGTTTCTGGAAAACAACGAAAATAACTGAATACCACCCAATATGAGTGTTTTCGGAATAGAGGTGATGTACTAAAGGCAAAAGTCGAGGATGTTGTCATTCCGATAAAACCAATAATTTCAAACGATATAAACAAATCGCAAGAAATCAATAAATTTGGAATGTTGAAAATTATTAAATTAAACACAAAAATAGGCGGGACGAAGTTTGCCGGGTCAGCTAGTAAATACATAAATATGCTGGTTAAAGCAAAGATGCAAGTGATGAACACGAAGATTAGAACTCGAAAGCAAAAAATTCGGAGGGATAAAAAAAACAAAAAATACTTTCAAAACGAAGAAAACTAAACATTAAATAATAGTTTTTGCATAACAGTTGTTATCACTAATTATGTTTGTTTTGTTGAATATCTTTTATATATAATATAATAAAGCTTTTAAACCAATTACAACATTATATGTATCCATACTTAAATTGTTAAATTGATAGAACATTCAAGTGTTATCTAAGCTAAAAGTTGCACAACAACCATATACGACGATTGACAACCATTGTAAAAGTACCATTGTACTTTTATCTTTTCCACGAGGTAATTGAAACATTCATTTAATTGTACACTTCGCGGCCTGACTATTGAGCTTGAGCTTGACGGCCGCACATTTCGTAGTTGCTTCCCGTGATGGATCTGAGCTAGTGAAGTTACACAGGGAACCACGTCTATAGCAACTTAGGATTAGTTTACACGTCGTGGCCTGATTATTTGAATATTTCTTCTTCGTGCCTCGATGAGCTACATCTATTATACAGTGATCACCCGATTATATCACACCCTGATGATTTTTGGCGTGATAAAATAGGGAAAGTGAAAAATCGAGAAATTTTTTAAATTTAATTTCTTTTATTGAAAAGATTGTAAAGATTATATATATATATATATATATATATATATATATATATATATATATATATATATATATATATATATATATATATATATATATATATATATATATATATATATATATATATATATATATATATATATATATATATATATATATATATACATATATATATATATATATATATATATATATATATATATATATATATATATATATATATATATATATATATATATATATATATATATATATATATATATATATATATATATATATATATATGTATTTGTATATATATATATATATATATATATATATATATATATATATATATATATATATATATATATATATATATATATATATATATATATATATATATATATATATATATATATATATATATATATATATATATATATATATATATATATATATATATATAAGTGTTAGAAGAAATATAGCTGGGCACAATCATTGGCCACAGACTACAGAGAGAAGAACAAAATACATTCAAAGATAGTGTTGTTACGAGAAAAGTGCAAGCGGAAAGTATAGGCGAAATGACGACAACGATGGCCGGCTGCGGATCGTTATTGGGGTAAGTGAATTTTTTGTTTATGAATAACATGCAATAACAATTTCGAGGAGTGCCCCTGTTAATGCAACAGCTGGATGCAAAATATAAAAGATTATTACAAAATATATTTTTACTCTGCTATCGATATCGCTATCAAGGATGCGTTTGATGCAATCCGACTGCATGACAAAGATCTAATAATCATTTATTTATGATCATTTTGTGAGCAGAAATAACACAAATTTTGATTATTTCCGTCAAGTTTTGATATATTATAGAAATAATATAATCAAGATGTCAATAGTTTCAGCAGGGTGGCTCATTGGTTCATAATTATTTTGATTTACTGGGCCAGTTCGTATAACAATCAATTCACGCCGCTGCTGCGCGGGTAATTTTATTTTTTTCAAACAGCAAGCAATAAAGCTCTAGGCACGACACGTGCACGCAAGCGATTTTCGTTCACTTGCCCAATAATTGAAGCGGCAAACCGGGAGAGCAAACTAACTGAGTGAGAGAGACACGCGCTAGTAGCAGTATTCAACTGCGCGACGGTCTTGTTTTGTTTTTCCTCTCTTTAAGCACATAAAGTTGCAGCGCTCACCAAGTCGGGGGGCACTCGCGGGTATAAACAATACTCAACGACGTTTGCTGGTCAAGCCTGCGGTTCCAAAGTCAAGGTGGAGTAACAAAAAAGTAAAATATACACAACAAAGGCCTAGGTCAATATTGTGACGTCGACAAAGCATGCCAAAAGCTAAGCGTAGTGAATGGGCGGAGTTTATACATGTCAATTATAAACAGCTTTTATTTTGATGGTTGACTTTTGCAACGTCGGCAGAAAAGAAATTGAACAAATTTAAGCGTGACGCTTGAATGTGGTCAGCTGTGAAAATTCACGGTCAAGGCTACGGTGCATGGCAAGCGGGTTGAATTTTAGGCTATGAGGTTAACATATTTTTTCATGAATAAGGAATGGCACCTTACGCCGTCTGATGTAAACATTTACAAACTTTGATTTGTTGTAAAATGGGTTTAATTACACTAAATAAAAATGATTAGTTCAATAATCATTTATTTACTATAAAAACGTGAAATTATTCATTTATTTGATAAAGCATAAACGTTGTAGTTTCGGCACCAAATGGTTCGTACCTTGGTGTCCAGCTTCTCTGTTAGCGCGACAAAAAACATAGATTCGGTCACGCTACGGTATCACATCTGGTCAACAGAATCGTTAGTGATACCTAAGAAAAGGAAGAAGGCTACATAAGCCTTTATAATCATATAGTATTTAATTCGGAGCACCTTTTATCGTTTTTAAGGAATATATAGAAACTTTATATTCATAATGGATTACGTTTTTCCAGAAAGAGATGCCATGCAGTGCATCCCAGAATATGATGGATCGCTAGACGAACTAGAAGCGTTCGTTTATCATATCGAGCATTTTGCTCGGGAGATACCAGAAGTCGACTTAGAGGATTACTACCATGAGCGTAATCACATCTCGGAAATAGAAAATAGAATACAGGGCCTAGAATTGGTCGAAAGACAGCGCGATGCGCTTAGACAATTTATAGTAGCAGAAATATTTTTACAATTAATCACAAAGACGCTGATTATAGCAACAGCCGTAATTTACAAGCAAAACAATTATAACAATATATGTGGATCTAGCGACGGTAATCGATCCAAATACAATTATCGCACAGCGCGTTCATACCGGCGGAGCCAAGGGGACTACGCCCATGCTTGGAAATATAATTATTATGGTCAAAAACGACCAACTGATAGGAGGTACAGGAATTCGTATACCCGGATGCCTCAGAAAATGCTTATGGTAGCCAACATTAATGAAAAAAGTAGTAATTTTCAAAAGGAAGGTATTTTGGATCCTGTTGCACGGAAGTATTTTAACGAGGATTTAGCAGTAATTTGCGAAGATGTTGACTGGCGGAGATGTACCGATGAACCCAGCAACATAGAAATAGAAATTGGAGGACCGCATGCAATCACTTAAGAGACAACAGTGCTTGTGTGGCTAAGCGAGTATATTACGATGTCAGAGGGTACTTAATGCTTACCCTACTGGCTAGGCAGAATGTCAAATTTACGTTGAACCTGATCTTAGATACAGGTGCATGTGCGAATATAATTAATGCACGCATTGTAAACCTTTTGAATGTACCGGTAAATACACAGGATGTAACCACTTTTGGAGGTATCGGCCGAAACATTGTGTGAACCTCAGGTACAATTACATTGGATTTAACAGTCGGAGACTTTTTGATCCCGACGCAATTTCATATACTAGAAAATTTGCCAAGCGACGGATTAATCGGAGCAGAATTCTTAAAAAAAAACACACCCTGCAAATTGGGAATAATTTTGATTACATCGTGTTTAAGAAACACGGTAACAGAAGTCCGGACGACTTGAGTCCGTGGAGTATGCCCAAAGAGGAAGTCCTTAGTCGACATGTTTATATGGCAGCCAGAAATAGAGTTATGGTGCAGAACGAGTTGCGAAATACTAGCAACACAGCCCACAATGAGGCTGACGTAGACAAAAACGAAATAAATAGAGAGCACCAAACATATCGGGATGAAGAGCCGAAGAACAATTTTCTTGACTCGAAGAATACTATAATGCCCGAGTTAGACCTAGACTCGAGACTTGTCTATGACCTGTTGGAGCACAAGCTAACACCAGAGTCAAAAGGTATTGCAAGAATTGAAAAACTACGGCAAGTGTTAAATTTGGCGCGCTTGCCTGAGAGGGAATTTAAGACAGTAAAGAATATGGTTGAAAGCTATGCAGATATTTTCTTTCTCGAAGGCGACAGGTTAACCACTACTGACGCCGCCGTACACACGATAGAAACTTCATCGGAAGTGCCTATCAATAAACGGCAATATAGATTTCCGGAGGCCACAAAACGGCACATTATCAAAAAAATCGATGAAATGAGGGCGCAGGGTATTATTAGACCCAGCACTAGTCCCTGGAATGCACCGGTGTTATGTGTACCAAAGAAACCGGATGCTGACGGCAATAAGAGATACCGAATTGTGGTGGATTTCAGGTCATTGAACGAAGTTACCAAGCCGTTTGTATATCCAATACCTCTTATAAATGAGATATTGGATAATGTTGGAGGAGCAAAATATTTCTCCTCAATTGATTTAAAATCGGGTTTCTACCAAGTCTCGATCGACCGCCGAGATGCGGCTAAAACGGCGTTTTCCACTCCTAAAGGCCACTTCGAATTT
Organism: Wyeomyia smithii; assembly: GCF_029784165.1. NCBI lineage: Eukaryota > Metazoa > Arthropoda > Insecta > Diptera > Culicidae > Wyeomyia > Wyeomyia smithii. The sequence continues at coordinate 100,272,583 of NC_073694.1, forward strand.
ACACGAATGCCGATGGGGTTAAAGAACAGTCCCTCAACATTCGAAAAACTAATGAATACTGTTCTTTTTGAGATAGGGGACGTAAAAGCATTTGTCTACCTCGATGATGTTATAGTTTTCGGTGACACTATCACCGACCATAATGATAGCTTGCGGAAAGTAAGCTTGTAAGCTTTGCGTAAACATAATTTGAAAATAGAACCGTTTAAGTGTCAGTTTCTGAAAAAAGAACTAGAGTATTTGGGTCATGTCGTTAATGAAGAAGGCATAAAACCCACCAATGCAAATATTCAGGCCATACAGAGCCTTAAGCCACCCACTAACGTGAAAGGTATAAGATCGTTTTATGGCACAGTGAATTTTTACGGGAAATTTATCCCTAATATCGCGGAAAAACGCAGACCGCTGAACGATTTATTGAAGAAAGACGCTAAATTTGTGTGGGGAAAAGAATGCCAGGAAGCGTTCGAATTCCTTAGAAACGCGTTGATTACAGAGCCAGTTTTGGTCCGGCCAGATTATCAAGACACTTTTGTTATTACGACAGACGCTAGCAATTATGCTATTGGGGCCGTCCTGTCAATCGAAGCGCCTACAAGAGCAGCAACAAGACGCACAGGACAAACTAAATGACACTATACAGGATTCTAATGCCATAGACCTAGCGGACGTCACAAATGGCGGGGACGAGCAGCGACTCGTCAGTGTTTCGTATGACGACTTTCTGCAGGAAGTAACTCGGGACCAAATTCCCAGCGAGACGGTGGTAGTCTCGAGAAAAATCGTTGATCAAAAAGATATTGGAACACGGTTCGTGATTTTGAATAACCGGACCGCGTACAGAGAACTCAAGACGTTATACGACCTACCACACGGGTTGAAAGATTACACGACAGGTGACGCACTGATATTGAAAAATGAGAATACGGCCGGGATCATATTGAACGGCAGCGACAACTCTTTAATAGATTGTCGAAAGTTTTTTGATCAACTTGTAAGCCAATTTGAGACTGGCCTGGAAGCATTAAGGGAACCCGAAGCGGTGCATGTGATTTCATTTAGAAAAATTAAACAGAGAGAAATAATACAAATATTGCAATTTTTGGGGGGAAAACTAAAGAAACAAATTGTGCTTCACAACGCCGATGGCGAGCGCACGCCAGTTGTGCCGGATCAGGAATTTCATGACGCGCCCTTGGGAGGACACGTCGGAGCGCGGCGAATGCGCCAGAGGATCGGTACACTGTTTGAGTGGCCGAATATGAGACGGGATATTGAAAATTATGTTCGGCAGTGCGATTCCTGCCAGAAGAACAAGATTGGAAGGTCGAACAGGATCCCAATGCAGATCACGACGACTGCAGCAGAACCGTTTGAAAAATTGTATATGGACATCGTGGTGTTACCCGAATCCGACTCAGGAAATCGTTATGGTCTGGTCATGCAGGACGACCTAACTAGATATTTAACTGTCGCACCTATGGAAAACCAAGAAAGCCAGACGGTAGCGAGGACTTTTGTAGAGAATTATATTTGCAAATTTGGCGTACCGTTGGAGTGAGTTACAGATAACGGTGCGAATTTTGTAAGCGCACTCATGAAAGATAAGTGCAAAATTTTGAAAATTAAGAAAATAACGACGAGTCCTTACCACCCACAAGTAAATTTGGTGGAAAGATCTAATCGGGAGTTAAAAACTTACCTAAGGCAATTTATTGGCGGAAAACCGCACACGTGGGATAAATTACTCCCATTTTTTACGTTTCAGTATAATACTTCAGTAAACTCATCAACGGAGTACACCCCTTTCGAATGGACGTACAGCACGCATTTCCACCTCCATTTACAAGCGGAATGGAGTGGACAATTTGACATATGGAACATATACACAAGAGATGAAAAAAATATTTTTTGACCTCCACGCAAACGCGAAGGGCAACCTAAAGGATTCAAAAGAAAAGCGCAAGCAAGTTTATGACAGAAAGGCAAATGAATGGCAGCCCATGTATGGCGATTTAGTTTTAGTGAAATCAGTCCCGACAGGACCAGGTCAAAAGCTAGCTCCAGAATATGTGGAGAGGATCTTATGAAGTAGTGGAATTCCCAAGTGAAATGACCACAGTAATCAAAAACGGAAACCGTTTAGAGAAAGTTCATAATAACCGACTTAAACGATATTATGACTGATTATATGAATTTCAGTTGACGGCAGAGTATGTTTATTGGAATACGATATTGGATGTTATAAGTTACGACAGCGCAAGCACCTAAAGCTGTATGAAAAAGTATACTGAAATAAAATGGCGTGAAGAAACATGAGAAGTCGCCGAAATTATGGAAAGCCTTTGATGGACAAGTGTCAAAAGGGGCGTGACGTTTACTTGGGGAAAGACGTGGTTGAATTTATAGACAAAAAATGACCTATCGTGTGGGAACACGGAAAACAGAAGTAAATAATACACAGGGAACGTTTTTATATAAAATGCGAATTTAGCATGGGATAAATGGACAGAGTACAGATGACCTCGTTAGTACGAGGCAGACGTAGGAAAAAATGGCCAATGGCCCGATAAAAGATGGACGGGAAATAACAATGAGGGCGATTGTAAGGAGTTAAAAGAATTTAGAACAGCATTTGTTTTTTTTTTGTTTTGTAAAATGCAAATGTTAACATGGGAAAAATATATAGTGAATATGAGAACGGGGTTTGATTAAAAATGGCTAATGGCCCAACGAGAGAAAAAAACCGATTGTTGAAGTATTGGAGATGACCTAAATAACGAACGACAATAAAACTAGGAGAGAATTTGGACAAGAAGGCTAAACCTTCCAGACGAGGGGACTACTGGCGGTAAAAGATTCCACCTATCTATTGTAAGTTAAGATCGGGCGAGTGGAAACAACGGGAGTGACTACCCGGAACGATTGAGATGATTGCGTATCAGGTGAACGGACAAGGGAGTAGTCAACCCAGTAGTGCGAAATTTTTCTTTTATTTCCTAACCTTCTTATCTTTCAGGAATCTCTAAAGCGGGTGGTCGCACCTTCGGTCGGAAGGGGGAGAGGATTATGCAGGCAACTGCATTTTCGGTGGAGTGTAAGTAGAACGTAAGTTTGACGGTATAAACGAGACACAAAGAAAATGACGATGATGAGATTATGAAAATGAGAAAAAAAAATATAGCGAGAAATTTTGTGGTAAAGAATGGCAAAAAATAAATGCACCACTTGCTAAGTAGGGCAGCTAGCATCTAAGAATTGGTGACCGCGGTCAGCGCAGACGTCTGAGATGAAACCCGGAGGATGCAACATCTGAGAATTGGTGACCCCGATCAGCGCAGGAGTCCGAGATGAAACCCGGTGGATGCAGGCGGTTGCGAGCGGGGAACGAACGGCGAGTGCGGATGGCCCCTGGGAGCGGAAGACGCGGCAGATGACCACATTTAGGGGAGAACGAGTAGAATGGCCCACGCAGAATTTACGCAAAACAACAAAACTAAAACACAGAGAAAAGAACACCATCGGTCGGCTTCGCATAAAATCTCTGGCCAGGTTTTCGCGTTTGGTAGCAGCACATGAGAGGCGTTCAGAAGAGAGGGAGGGTGTAAATAAAAAAAAACACTCAACCACCATCCCATCATGCAAACGGGAAGGCTCCAAGAAAAACGCCGGGAAGACAACTAAGGAAAACCATACAGCAGCTAAGTTTGCCACCCTCATTACTTGCTGAAAAAGGAGACCATATTAAATACACACCGTGTGCAGCGTGCATGCCATTGACCCGGTTTTCACAGCAGAAGAATAATAACGGCATGAAAGTAGCTTGCCCAAACGCCCAACAGTTATAGCGGCAACGAAGGCCAAAATTGTGCTGAATAAGCCAAGTCAACCCGCACCACTTAACGAAGGCCGTAAACAGAATGACGAAGCACATGCACCAGGCACGCAGCGTACACACCCGTAAGAATGGCGAAAGATGCAAGCAGGCACGGAAAAAAAAGCGCGGCAGAACCACCAGAACAAGAGGTTCAAAGTCGGCGCAACCAAAACAAACGCGGACCCACAGTACGTCAGCGCACAATACGTCAGCACACCCGGCGCTCATGGAAACACCTCGACCGGCGAAGACCCCCTCGGCCAGACGCACTCTCCCCGTTACAGACCCCTCCGCAACAACGACCCGCTAGAACGAGCAACGTTCGAACACGGCAGCCAAGCAGCGGATATCTTCACGACGCAGCGCATCAGGCGAGCAAGCAATTGTTAATTTTAAATAAGGAAAATGTCATGTATGATAATGTAAACTCAAAACGGTGCTACAGTTTTGAATAACAGAATTTCATTTGCCAGAGGAAAAAAAAGGCATATTATAAAAAACAACGGTGTATATAGTTGTATAAAAACGCGAGAATAATTGTAATAAAAAAGAAAAAAACACCTATCGGCCGTCAGGACGGACCGTGTGACCATTGTCTCTTCTAGATAATAATGGCCAACTAGGCGGGGTGGCAGATGTGACGTCACACCCTGCGAAGAACCCAATGCTCCGTCACGAGCCTCATAATAAAAGTTTAATTTTGTTCCCAGGCATAGCCTTCTGCTGTGCTTTAGACAGGCGAAACATTTGGTTCCCTTGACAGAGGACCGCGAACGGCTCTGTCAACACACTATGTATCAACAGATTATGCCATAAGTGACAAAGAACTTCGCGCAGCCTTCTGCTGTGCCACAGGCAAACAAACTCGACTAGAATAAACAAGTTTTGTGTTGTAAACAAAACACCGCCTGTACTTTAGCAGTACTAGATTAGGTTGAGAGCTTAGTAAGGTAAACAGAGAGTGGAGAAAATATCTCTCTCTGAGTTACCTGTAGGGTATATTTAAGTAGTGTTGTACGAAAATAAAGTCAGTTAGTCCACGTTAATCTGGTGGTTTAATTCCGCGCCAAATGCGCGTACTGGGATACTTAGTAGAAGAATTCCCTGGCAGGTTATACCCTACAGTGGTATTTGGTCATTTTCGTCTTTTCCAATCACTGGAAGTCGCTATTTTACAACTCAAAATATTGTCGGAGGTCGACAAACGTACAAACCGTGGAACACCACCCATGGATTGCCTCAAAGTTAAATATTCGGCCGAGTCCACTTCACAATAAAATGTGCATTTTTTTCAGTGTACCATTTAGGGTAATATTATTGTCAAAAGTTACTCTTTCTCGCATGAAGTGTAGAACAAAATCAGAAGTGGCGCACCTAGCGGTCGAAAAGGTGACTAACGCTTCTGTCATTTACAATTTGTCTTCATAATTTCACGTAAGTGAACTATATTGGTATTTAAGATATTTGATTTTATTGTAATATGATTTCTAGTTTATAGGTTATGTTTTTAAAAATGTAAAAATCACGAAACATCAATATCTCAGAAACTACACAACCGATTTGAACAAAATTGGTTTCAAATAAACGGGCTACCTAAAAATGGAAAGAAACATGTTCTGGAGATTTAATCTCACTCATGTTTCTCAGAGATGGCTGGACCGATTTTCATAAAATCAATGTCATATGGAAGGTCTTGTTGCCCCATAAGATCCTAACGATTTTTTTTTGCAATCGGATTATTACTTTGCCTGTTATGTTTAAAAATGTGAAATCCAGCTATGAAAAGAAACATATTCCGAAGACTACTTGGACTCACTCACTTTTCTCAGAGATGGTTGTTCCGATTTCCACAGAATTAGTATCAAATGAAAGGTCTAGCTGCCTCATAACACCCTATTGAATTTTGATATAATCGGACTGTAACTTCGCCTGTAATGTATCGAAATGTGAAAATCACGAAACTTCATTATCTTAGAAACTACACAACCGATTTGAACAATATTGATATCAGATGAACGGGCTAGTTAAGGGTTAACTGATGAATTATGATTGAACACGTGGTTTCAAAATTTGGCTGCCCTATACGTTCCCTTTTCATTTGATTGTAATCGAACTATAGCAACCGTTATGTATTAAATTGTTAAAACAATGTAAGTCTATTATCTCAAAGATTACACGACTTGTATAACTAGTATCATACGAACGAGTTATCTCTTAAACTCACAAATAACTAACTTCATAACAACTTGAAATGTGGTTCTAAAGTTATGGAACGAAAAGAAATTCAAAGACTATTTAAAACTATACCTGCTTTGATCAATATATGTAGCCTCAACATAATTTAAATGTGGTATCGTACTATTTGAACGTTCCCGGTATCGCGGTAACGAAAGTCTATTATCTCAAGTTTTAAACGACTTATTTGAACATAACTAGTGTCATACAAAGGAGTCATCTCTCACAATTACAAGTAAGAAACTTCATAATAATTTGATATGCTGTTCAAAAGTTTTGGAAAGAAAAGAAATTCAAAGACTATTCAACACTATACCTGCTTTAATCAATATATATTGCCTCAACATGATTTAAATGTGGTATCGCACTATTTGAACTTTCCCGGTATCGCTCGTGATTAAATTGTTCGAAATTAAGAGTCATTTCTCTTATTTCGCTATTTCTCAAGCACTAACATTACGTCAAATTTCATATTTTATACTTCAATTACAACATCAATATTTTAGACCCCTTAAACAATGAATTTCATAACGTTTAAACATGTGGTTTGAAAGTTATAGAAAGAAACGTAACACGTAGACTGTTTAAAACTATAGCTACGATCAAAATATGTGGCCTCAACATAATTTAAATTTGATATTGTACTATTTCAATGCTTGCGCCCTTGCTCGGGATTGAAGTTGAAATTGAAAGGCATTTCTATCATTTCACTTTTTGCCTTTCTCCTAGAAAGGTATACAAATCACTGCACAAATAGAGATGGTCGGGTTTGATGTTTTTCAAACCCGCACCCGACCCGAACCCGAATTTTTTTCCGGTCGCAACCCGAGCCCGACCCGAACCCGAAACATATTTTTTCGTTCAAACCCGAACCCCGAAATTGTGGAACCCGAACCCGACCCGAAATTGTGGAACCCGAACCCGACCCGAATCCGAGATTTCATAGACTTTATAGTCGGGTTTCGGGCTTTCATACAAAAACCCGACCTGAACCCGAAATTTTCAAACCCGAACCCGACCCGAGCCCGAAATTTTTTTTTCACTAAACCCGAACCCGACTCGTACCCGACACTTTCAAAAACTTTCAAACCCGAACCCGACCCGAACCCGTCGATTACGGGTCGGGTTTCGGGTTTGAAAACCCGAAACCCGACCATCTCCGAACCGATTTGAACAGAATTTATTTTAAATGAACGGGCTACCTAAAAAACCCTTAACTTTTGAATTTCGTAAAGATTGGACATGTGGTTCAAAAGTTATTTGAAGAAACGTGTTCTGGAGACTATTTAATCTCACTCGTGTTTCTCAGAGATGGCTGGACCGATTTCCACAAAATCAGTGTCATATGGATGGTCTAGTTGCCCCATAAGACCCTATCGATTTTTTTTGTAATCGGAATGTTACTTTGCCTGTTATGTTCTAAAATGTGAAATCTAACCATGAAAAGAAACATATTCCGAAGACTACTTAAACTCACTCACTTTTCTCAAAGATGGCTGAACCGATTTTTACCGATTTAGTGTCAAATTAAAGGTCTAGCTGCCTCATAACACCCAATGGAAATTCGTTGTAATCGGACTGTAACTTTGTTTTTAATGTATCAAAATGAGAAAATCACAAAACTTCATTACCTCAGAAACTACACAACTGATTTGAAAAATTCTGGTGAACGGGCTAGTAAAGGGTTAACTAATGATTTTTATATTGATTAAGCATGTGGTTCAAAAGTTTTAATATAAATAAATTTATATGGAAAGTCAGCGAACAAATTTCTCACAAAAATTAATTATGTCATGAAGTTATTTTTTATGTAAATGTAGTCGACTTTTAACCCTAGACGTAAACTAGTTTTGCCTTTTTCCTAGAAAGGTATAACAATCACTGAAAAAACTAAAGGAATAAAAGTGTTCAAAGGGCCGAATATCGTATATCACAAGACTCAGTTCGACGAGCTGAGCACTTTATGTATGTGTGGGTGTATGTGTGTGTGTAACGCTCTCCCAATCTCACTCGATTTTCTCAGAGATGGCTGGACCGATTTCAATGGAATTATTTGCAAATGAAAGGTCGATTTGCCCCATAAGACCCTATTGACTTTTATCGTAATCGGATTTCTAGTTTAGAGGTTATGTATCAAAATGTAAGAATCACGAAACATCAATATTTCAGAAAATACACAACCGATTTGAATTTCTAATTGACGGGCTACCTAAAACACTCTTAACTTTTGAATTTTATGAAGGTTAAACTTGTAGTTCAGAAGTTATGAAAAGAAACGTGTTTTGGAGACTGTTTAATCTCACTCACGTTTCTCAGAGATGGCTGGACCGATTTTCATAAAATCAGTTTCATATGGAAGGTCTTGTTGCCCCATAATACCCTATCGATTTTTTTTTTTGCAAACGGATTATTACTTTGCCTGTTATATTTTAAAATGTGAAATCCAGCTATGAAAAGAAACATATTCCGAAGACTACATAAACTCACTCACTTTTCTCAGAGATTTCCACAAAATTAGTGACAAATAAAAGGTCTAGCTGCCTCATAACACCCTATTGAATTTTGCTGTAATCGGACTGTAACTTCGTCTGTAATGTATCGAAATGTGAAAATCACCAAACTTCATTATCTTAGAAACCACACAACCGATTTGAACAATATTGATATCAGATGAACGGGCTAGTTAAGGGATAACTGATGAATTATGATTAAATACGTGGTTTCAAAGTTTGGCTGCCCTATACGTTCCCTTTTCATTTGATTATAATCGAACTATAGCAACCGTTATGTATTAAATTGTTAAAACAATGTAAGTCTATTATCTCAAAGATTACACGACTTGTTTAACTAGTATCATACGAACGAGTTATCTCTTAAACTCACAAATAACTAACTTCATAACAACTTGAAATGTGGTTCTAAAGTTATGGAACGAAAAGAAATTCAAAGACTATTTAAAACTATACCTGCTTTGATCAATATATGTAGCCTCAACATAATTTAAATGTGGTATCGTACTATTTGAACGTTCCCGGTATCGCTCGTGATGAAATTGTTTGGAATTAAGAGTCATTTCTTTTATTTCGCTATTTCTTAAGCATTAACATTACGTCAAATTTCATATTTTATACTTCAAGTTACAACATCAATATTTTAGAACACAAAGTCTATTTTTACAAATAATAAGTTTTAATGAGAAAGGCTGGGTCTGACCGCCAGATGGATTAATTTAGGTTTTTTTTTTAAGAAAAACCAAATTCTTAAAAAATCACCCTTTACATGAGGCATTCTTGATGCTATATTTTCAAGCATTGTTTTGCGTAAATTTTACAATTTTTACCTTTTCTCCTTTCTCCTTGAAAGGTATACTGCCCTTCCAAGCATAGTTGTCCCAGCGTGCCTAAGGTTTGTGTAGAACATGGGGCTACTACGATTGGGACGGCAGTATAGCAATCACTGGAAAAACCAAAGGTATAAACGTGGTCCCAATGGCCGAATGTCATATACCACTCGACCCCTTTCGACGAACTGAGCATTTTCTGTATGTATGTAAGTATGTGTGTGTGCAACTTTTTTTTCTCACTCACTTTTCTCAGACATGGCTGGACCGATTTTCGTAAATTTAATTGCAAATGAAAGGTTTAGTTGCGCCATAGGTTGCTATCGAATGTCATTGTAATCGGATTTTTAGTTTAGAGGTTATGTATCAAAATGTAAAAATCACGAAACATCAATATTTCAAAAACCACAGAACCGATTTCAATAGAACTGATTTCAAATGATCGGGCTGTCTTCAAAACCCTTAACTTTTAAATTTCGTTATGGTTAAACATATGGTTCAAAAGTTATGTAAAGAAAAGTTATCCTGAGGTGGTTTAAACTCACTCATTTTTCTCAGAGATGGCTGAACCGATTTTCACAAATTTAGTGTCAAATGAAAGGTCAATGTATCAAAATGTGAAAATCACGAAACATCAATATCTCAGAAACTACACAACCGATTTGAACAAAATTGGTTTCAAATGAACAAAGATTGAACATGCGGTTCAGAAGTTATGGAATGAAACGTGTTCTGGAGACTATTTAATCTCACTCATGTTTCTCAGAGATGGCTGGACCGATTGTAATAAAATCAGTGTCATATGGAAGGTCTTGTTGCCCCATAAGACCCTAATGATTTTTTTTGCAAACGGATTATTACTGTGCCTGTTATGTTTAAAAATCTGAAATCCGGCTATTAAAAGAAACATATTCCGAAGACTGCTTGTACTCACTCACTTTTCTCAGAGGTTGCTATTGAATTTCATTGTAATCGGATTTTTAGTTTAGAGGTTATGTATCAAAATGTAAAAATCACGCAACATCAATATCTCAGAAACCACAGAACCGATTTCAATAAAACTGATTTCAAATGATTGGGCTGTCTCCAGAACTCTTAACTTTTGAATTTCGTTATGATTGAACATATGGTTCAAAAGTTATGTAAAGAAAAGTTATCCTGAGGTTGTTTAAACTCACTCATTTTTCTCAGAGATGGCTGAACCGATTTTCACAGAATTAGTATCAAATGAATGGTCTAGCTGCCTCATAACACCCTATTAAATTTTTCTGTAATTGGACTGTAACTTAGTCTGTTATGTATCGAGATGTGAAATTCACGAAACTTCATTATCTTAGAAACTACACAACCGATTTGAACAATATTGATATCAGATGAACGGGCTAATTAAGGGTTAACAGGTGAATTATAATTGAACACGTGGTTTCAAAGTTAGGCTGCCCTATATGTTACCTTTTCATTTGATTGTAATCAAACTTAAGCAACCGTTATGTTTTAGTTTGTAAAACAACGAAAGTCTATTATCTCAAGTATTACACGACTTATTTGAACATAGCTAGTATCATGCAAACGAGTCATCTCTCAAACTTACAAATAACAAACTTCATAACAATTTGATATACTGTTCAAAAGTTTTGGAAAGAAAAGAAAATCAAAGACTATTCAACACTATACCTGCTTTGATCAATATATATGATCAACATGATTTAAATGTGGTATCGTACCATCTGAACGTTCCCGGTATCGCATGTGATTAAATTGTTCGAAATTAGAAGTCATTTCTTTTATTTCGCTATTTCTTAAGAATTTACATTACGTCAAATTTCATATTTTATACTTTAATTACAACATCAATATTTTAGAACCTAAAGAGTGAATATACCTTTATTGGATTTAAGCATTCATGTAAATCTATTTTTACAAAAATAAGTTTGAATGAGAAAGGCTGAGTCTGACCGCTAGGTGGATTAATTCTGCTAAAGTTTAGTGAGATTAACTCTGCTAAAGTTTGTTTACATCGCCGCGTTTTGCTCCGTTTATTTGATCAAATTACTAGTGAACAAGTTATTATTTGCGGCTTATTTCGTGCCAAAGTGAATATCTGAGTACTAGCTATTTGCATACAGTGAAGTTTCATTCGAGAACTAGCTTACGGTGGCATTTTATTGTTATTGGTGTATGGCGGTTACAACGGTGTACCGTTATTTTGGCTTGTTTATCTTTAACGCAAGTTTTGAGAGAATCGTGTCCGGTGTCTCTACACGCAGTGGTTAATAACGATTACCTAGTGATTATTTCTACGATTTTACAAGAATTATTGCCCTGCAAATCGACTTTGACAGTGTTGTGTTTGTTTACATCAGTTCCTTTGCGCGATCAATAGCCTCACTCCACTCTGCTACCGTACTTTTGCACTACATTCATCCATAGTTTCTCTACGTTTGGTAGTCTCGTACTGGGAGTGTTATTTCGAATCGAGTACAGGATGTCTCTCATTTGCCACTCGTGCGCTAACGATATTAATTTTTTTTTCTTCATCTATAGTTTATTTGACACGGCACAAATACAATTCAATGTTTAACGGCGCCAATTAAATCTGGTAGCTTACTTTCTAAAGTATCTTAATAACTAAAAGCAAATTTTTTATCCTCGCTGCCGACTACGAGCTGAAACTAAATCTAACTTGAAGCTAGAATATTTTGCATTAAAAGCAGAGGTTTGCTGTTTGATGGTTTTCATTGCCATAGGTAAGCAGCATATTAAATTTGTTCCGCTGCTGGGCCAAGATATTACGGACTGGCATATTGGGTTGTTTCCATCGGGCCTTGAGAGTATCATGCGGGTCTGATTGCTGTTTCCGGATCCGGGGTCTTAACGTGTTCTTGTCGTTTGGTTGGATGTAGGCGGAAGGGGATAGGACTAAACTGGGGCGTGGATGGATTTCAGGAAAACGTATATAAGGGACATGTAGGATAGGTCACGGCTCGCCAAGACATCACGAACAGGAACAGCCGGCTGCCTACCTTCGGCCTGCAGGGAAGCTATTAATCTAGACCTGGCGTCACGGTGTACAGGGCATGACCAAACAACGTGCTCTATGTCTTGATAACCTTCACCACAGGCACAGATACCACTCTCCCCGAGCCCAACACGACGGAGATACGCGTCAAATCTATAGTGATTGGACATAAGCCGGGATATCACGCAAATGAAATCCCGACCTACATCCAACCCCTTGAACCACGGATTCGTCGATACCTTGGGGATTATGGAATGTAACCACCTTCCCAGTTCACCCTTGGTCCAAGAATTTTGCCAACTGATGATCGTATTCCGACGTACAAATGCGAAAAATTCATTAAAAGCAATTGGTCTTTCATAAATATCACCGTTTGTTGCGCCCACCTTAGCCAAAGAGTCCGCTTTCTCATTACCCGGTAACGAGCAGTGAGAAGGGACCCACGCTAAGGTAATCTGAGTAGATTTTTCGGATAAAGCACTCAGATGTTCCCGTATTTTCCCCAGGAAATACGGAGAGTGAATAACATCTTTCATCGATCGGAGAGCCTCAATGGAACTGAGACTGTCCGTAAAGATGAAATAATGGTCCGTGGGCATTTTTTCGATAATCCCTAGGGTGTACTGAATTGCAGCTAATTCTGCGACGTAAACAGAAGCAGGATTATCGTGCTTATGGGAGTCGGTTAAATTGTTATTGAAGATACCGAAGCCAGTGGACCCATCAAGAAGTGATCCGTCAGTGTAGTACATATTGTCGCAGTTGATGTTTCGATTTTTATTGGAAAAAATTTTAGGGATCTGCTGCACGCGTAAATGATCCGGGATTCAACGAGTTTCTTCTATCATGGATGTATCGAAAAACACAGTAGAATCAAAAGTATTTGATAAGTTGACACGATTTGGAATATTCAAAGAAGGGTTAATATTTTGGGACATGTGATTGAAATACAATGTCATAAAACGGGTTTGAGAATTAAGTTCGATTAACCTTACAAAATTTTCAATCACGGGACGGTTCAAGACCTCACATTTGATTAGAATACGAGAAGACAGGCTCCAGAAGCGGTTTTTCAATGGTAGTACTCCAGCTAAGATCTCCAAACTCATCGTATGGGTCGATTGCATGCAACCCAAGGCGATACGCAAACAACGATATTGTATTCGCTCCAGTTTGATCAAATGCGTGTTTGCTGCGGAGCGGAAGCAGAAACACCCGTACTCAATAACAGACAGTATCGTTGTTTGGTAAAGCCTTATAAGGTCTCCTGGGTGGGCTCCCCACCATTGTCCGGTTATTGTACGAAGAAAATTCACTCTTTGTTGGCATTTTTTCATCAGATACCTCACGTGACAACCCCAGGTGCCTTTAGAGTCGAACCAGACACCAAGATATTTGTGTACCAAAACCTGAGAAATCGTTTTACCCATTAATTGTGTTTGAAGCTGAGCAGGTTCTTGCTTCCTAGAAAAAACTACTATCTCAGTCTTCTCCGGAGAGAATTCGATACCTAGCTGTAAAGCCCAAGCAGACAAATTGTCCAAGGTATCTTGCAATGGTCCTTGCAAATCGGCAGCTTTGGCTCCTGTAACAGAGATTACACTGTCGTCTGCAAGTTGTCTTATCGTGCATGAATTTGCCAGACATTCGTCGATGTCATTTACATAAAAGTTGTAAAGAAGGGGGCTTAAACATGAGCCCTGGGGAAGACCCATGTAGCTAATGCGAATAGTTGCCAAATCGCCGTGCGTAAAATGCATGTGCTTTTCGGACAGCAAATTGTGCAAAAAATTGTTCAAAATTGGTGAAAATCCTTGTCGGTGAAGTTTACCCGAAAGAATGTCAATAGAAACGGAATCAAAAGCCCCCTTAATGTCCAAGAATGCAGACGCCATTTGTTCTTTGCGAGCATACGCCAGCTGAATATCTGTTGAAAGCAACGCAAGACAATCATTCGTCCCTTTGGCACGGCGGAAGCCAAATTGAGTATCTGATAGTAGACCATTTGATTCGACCCAATGGTCTAAACGACGGAGTATCATTTTTTCCATCAATTTCCGGATACAGGATAGCATTGCAATCGGCCTATAAGAGTTGTGATCAGAAGCTGGTTTCCCTGGTTTTTGGATGGCGATCACCTTCACTTGCCTCCAATCCTGCGGTACAATGTTTTGCTCCAGGAACTCATTGAACAAGTTCAACAAGCGCCTCTTGGCATTGCCGGGTAGATTCTTCAACAAGTTGAATTTGATTCTATCTAACCCAGGCGCGTTATTGCTACAGGACAGGAGGGCAACTGAAAATTCTGCCATCGTAAAAGGTGATTCTATCGCGTCGTGGCCCGGAGACGCATCGCGAACAATGTTTTGCTCAGGAACAGAGTCCTGACATACTTTCCTGGCAAAATCAAATATCCACCGACTTGAAGACTCCTCGCTTTCGTTGACCGTTACGCGATTCCACATTCTTCGGGCTGTGTTCCAAAGAGTGCTCATCGATGTCTCCCTCGACGTCTTGTTCACGAACCGGCGCCAATATCCGCGTTTCTTTGCTCTAGCCAAACTTTTAAGCTTGGTATCAAGCTCCGAATATCGTAAGTAGTCGCCAGGTAAACCTCCCTTCTGGAAGGCCAAAAACGCGTCTGATCTTTGCGTGTAGACATCGGAGCACTCTTGGTCCCACCGCGGAGTTGGAGGCCGTTCTTTGATCGTTACGCCGGGATATTTCTTCGTTTGGGCCTGCAACGCGGCGTCGAGAATCAAGCCCGCGAGGAGGTAGTATTCTTCAAGTGGTGGATGATGTTGAATCGAATCGACCGCTTTTGAAATCATTTCCTCGTATAACTTCCAATCGACATTCCGTGTGAGGTCATACGGAATGTCAACTGGTCGCATGCGAGTTGACCCGTTATCAATTGAAATAAGAATAGGCAAATGGTCGCTACCGTGAGGATCGAGGATTACCTTCCATGTGCAATCCAACCGTAGCGACGTCGAACATAAGGATAGATCCAGAGCGCTTGGGCGCGCTGGAGGTTTCGGGTTACGTGTCATTTCACCGTTGTTTAAAATAGTCATGTCGAAGTCATCGCAAAGGTTGTAGATTAAAGAGGAGCGGTTATCATTGTAAGGGGAACCCCAAGCCACACCATGAGAGTTGAAGTCTCCCAAAATCAAACGTGGCGAGGGAAGAAGTTCTATTAAATCAAAGAGCAGCCGTTGCCCAACCTGTGCTCTGGGAGGAATATATATTGAGGCAATACAAAGCTCTTTACCTTGTATTGCCATTTGACATGCGACAACTTCGATGCCTGGAATCGAGGGGAGGTTAATACGATAGAAAGAATAGCACTTTTTAATCCCTAAAAGTACTCCTCCATATGGGGTGTCTCGATCAAGGCGAATAATATTAAAATCATGGAAGTTGAGATCAATATTTGAAGTAAGCAAAGTTTCACAAAGGGAAAATGCATCGCATTTGTTTTTATTTATCAAAACTTTAAACGAATCAATTTTTGGTAAAATACTTCTACAATTCCACTGTAAGACAGAGATAGAATCCTTCATATACGCAGTTGAATTAGGCATCGAAGGATACAATCGCTGCAAGGAGGGGCCATTGGGCAGTCAACTGCTTCAAAAATGATCTAACTGTTGGGAGGAATGCTGTAAGAAAAATTTTAATTGGATCGGGTACAACGAAATTTTCAAAAATCCAGTCCACAATGTCAGAAAATTTCACTAATCCAGAGTTTGTTTCATCAACTGGATGTGCAAAAGGAACAACTGGGGTTTTAGATGTTCCTGGCAGTGCTGGGAACTCCTTCTGGGACTTTAAATTTGCAAGCCCAGGAGGAGTTTGCTTCGGTTTTTCCGCAGCACTGTTTGGTTTGTTCGTACTTTTTATTACATTTTGGGAAATCTTAGGACCTTTACGGGGAAGTTTAGGAGAAGAAACATTTTTCCTCTTCCTAGACTCCCCAGGATTGGCATAAGATGTTCCCGCTGATGAATCGTCAGAATCGGTTTCATCAGAGGACAACAGATCAAAGGGGTTCGATGTTATGGTAGAAGTGGTCACGGTCTTCTTCAGCATCTCAGCATAAGAACGCTTTGAACGCTCCTTAAGTGACTGCTTGATTTTATCTCTGCGCTGCATGTACACCGGGCATATGGAGAGCTCATGCTGGTTTTCCCCACAGTGAATACATTTTTCAGCATTAACACTGCAAGAATCTTCCGCATGAGTCTCCCCACACTTGCTACATCGTGCCTTATTGCAGCAGTAGGCGGCTGTGTGGCCTAACTGCTTGCAATTGGTGCAATTCATAACACGGGGTACATACAATTGCACAGGCAGACGAACCCGGTCGATCGAGACGTGGCTAGGGAGTGCAGATCCGGCAAACGTAACGCGAAACGAGTCTGACGGAGTGTAAACTTTTTTACCGCTGACGAGCTACATGGACCGCAATTGCTTACAATCCAAAATCTTCGCCTGTGTTTCGGTATTTTTGAAGCAACCGGTTGCGCTTTTTAGGATACACTCGACAGACAGACTCGAATCGGTTATGACACCGTCGATCTCCACGTCTCGTGCGGGTATGTAAACGCGATACTCGCGTGTGAAGAGCTCAGAGCAAGCGATAGCATTGGCCTGTGCCAGATCACTGACCACGACGCGGAGCTTGTGAGGTCGGACCTTGGAAATTTCGGTCACGGCCTTGTACCCCTTCGTCAGGTCTTCAGAAATTTGCAGTATGTTTAATCGCTTTGAATTCACTCCTGCCTTTGGACGAAAATAAACAGTATAGCTGCCCTGTTGAGATCCGTCCGGGTAAAGCCTGGGGCGAGGGGGGACTTAAGAATGAACAGGGGAGGGGGTAACAGAAGGGTCAGGGCCAGGGGGGCGCGGGGATGGTGGCACGGGAGGCGAGGAATCTATATCCATCGCGCTAAATGCAGCGCACTAGCGCACTGGCGCCGACAAGAACACGTACCTCTTTACTTCTTCTTTCCAGCAGTGGTTGTTCGATCGTTTGAAGCTGCACCCAAAGCAGCCAGCAGCACCAGTACAGCAGCACCAATACAGCCACCAGCAGTGAGCCGGGTGTGAGATCACTCAGCACAGCGACACGACTCGACTGTCAACTGATGGCCTTGAAATCGAAAGATCTATTCACTGTTTACAGATCAAAACTGCAGCTGGTATTTTGCACCAATACAGCCAAAGTTGCGAGCCGGGTACAGAACGTAGCGACACAACTCACAATCTAGTTGGCCTTTAGCGCGAATACTACACTCTTTTGTTTGTCTATTCGTACACACGGACCGGATTGTAATAGGACGACCACTTTGCACGTCCGTTTGAACGATATTAATGAAAGTAACGTTATTTGCCGTGGCTTCTGCTCTGCAGTTTTCCATCCCAGATGTACTGGTATTGCTGCCGTCGCATTCGAGGATGTGATGAAAAATGCAGAATTGTTTTGGTTGTGCAAATCCTGTACATCGTTGATGAAGGACATTCGAGTTGGGAATGATGCTCGCTCTGCTCACGAAGCGGGTTTGGAAGAAGCATTAATCACCCATAGTGGCATTATGGAGAACCTCAAGGCTGAAATATTGAACGAACTAAAGAATGAGATTAGAACCAACTTCGCCACGTTGATGAACTCGAATTCGTTTACGCCACGATCGATTAGACGCACCGCTACGGATTGCCGATTTTCCATACCTCGTCGACCGTTCAATGCCGATACCAATCGGTCCAATAAACCACCTTTATTGCACGGCACGGGTAGCACGTCTTCTGCCTCCACCGAAATTGCAGTTGTCCCTGCAGCTAGACCAAAATTTTGCCTATACCTTTCGCGAATCGCTCGTGAGGTTTCTGTGGAACAAGTGACCGCCCTAGCCAGGAAACGTCTTGGAACGGAGGACATTCTTGTGGCTCGGCTAGTGGCGAAAGGAAGTAATATCAACACTCTTTCTTTTGTCTCTTTCAAAATACTCATGAATGCTGAGTTAAAGACAAAAGCTCTTTCAATTTCCACTTGGCCTAGGAGAATTGTTTACCGCGAGTTTGCTGATAACAGATCTAGTGAAAATTTTTGGCAACCGAAACCTACTACGAACGACCCGCCTCACATCTTACCGGATCCAGATGTAGCAGCAATGGACGAATAAGCTGCACCGCAGGACGCATATATACAGCAAGTTTGCCGCGACGCACCGTAGAAAGCACTATGGAGACCTCTTCTCTTTTCGTCACAGTCGTGCCATATGTTGTCAGCGTTCATCGGAGTCGTCGCGGCCCTGTGATCGATTCCGCAGAAGTGGTTCTCCAGCCTGCTCCTCCAGGCAAGTATTCCTACTTCTTTGAACATGCACTTCCTGATCGCTCACCCGCTTCCAGTCTTTCATCGGCCGCTGGTGCCATCCACCCTGCTAGTGATCTACATCCACGTTCTAAACCAGCATCTCGCTCAAGCCGTCACCACTTATGCTACTCAGCCGACATGTCATCATCCCCGGGACGCAGACGTCTATTGTTGGTGACATGGGCTTCCAAACTGCCAGTCTTGGCAAGTATTCGTGGTTTGATAGTGTTTCTCGATCTGACGCACTCTTCATTCTTAGGAATCCGGCTACACCATCTCAACTTTTGATATATTACAAAAATGTTGGTGGTATCAACTCGAGCTTGATAGACTACCAACTGGCGTGTAACGATGCGTGCTGCGACATCTATGCATTCGCAGAAAATGGCTCAACGACAACACAATCTCCACTCAACTTTTTGATGACTCATTCACGGTCTACCGTCAAGATCGATCATCCATCAATAGTAATAAGCGCTCAGGTGGCGGTGTTCTGCTGGCTGTAAGGTCCTGTTACAAGTCTCGCATATTGCATCCTCCCGGGGGATCAACAGTTGAACATCTGTGGGTGGCGATCACCAGCTCCGGAGTTACGCATTTTTTTTGTATCGTGTACATTCCGCCAGATCGCGTGAATGATAGTTGCCTCCTTGAGCAGCATTTACGTTCGCTCGAATGGATTGTCTCCCAGATGGGTGCAAGAGACAATATCGTAATTCTCGGCGATTTTAATCTGCGCTTAATCTCCTGGGTGCAAGACTCCCGTGGCTTCCTCTTTCCGGATCCTGGCCGCTCTTCGCTTAGACCGGCTTCAATCAATTTGTTGGATGGCTATTGTACAGTAGGACTCAAGCAGGTCGATAAGATATTAAATAGTAACAGACGTACGCTTGACCTCTGCTTCGTTAGCGAGGAAATAGGCTTGGATTGTTTAGTATCTCGCGCTCCTGCACCTCTCGTAAAGGATTGCAGACACCATCCTCCTCTCTTAATAACTATGCCAGTGAATTTGGAAAATTGTTTCAATGACGTGATTGATAGTGTGTTGTACGATTTTGGCAAAAGTAATTTCAACGACATGAACGCGTTCCTTGCAAGTATCGATTGGGAGGAGACATTCCGTGATCTTGATGCTGATGGCGCGGCATCTACTTTGTCTAGCATCCTGTTGTATGCCATCGATCAATTTGTGCCACGTAAACATTGCCTGAAAACTGCAAAACCTGCCTGGTCTAATTCGCAATTAAGGTTGCTGAAGAGAAGGATAAGATCCGCACTCAGATTACATAGCAAGCACCGCACGGACCAAACCAAAGCTCGTTACGTCCACGCGAACATTGAATACAGAGAGCTGAACAATCACTTGTTCAACTCCCATCTTAGCCGACTTCAGCGACGCCTTAAGTCCAACCCGAAAAACTTCTGGTATCATGTTAACGAGCAAAGGAAAGAAACCGGATTGCTCTCGTGCATGACCAATGGTACAGACGAAGCGGATCATCAATCCGACAATCC
Source organism: Wyeomyia smithii (assembly GCF_029784165.1). NCBI lineage: Eukaryota > Metazoa > Arthropoda > Insecta > Diptera > Culicidae > Wyeomyia > Wyeomyia smithii. Next base: position 100,292,951 of record NC_073694.1, read on the forward strand.
CTGGTGTCGCAAACCTCTTCCGCTCTCAGTTTAGCAGCGTGTTTACTAATGAGATCCTTAGCACCGAAGAAATCATGACCGCCGCTAGCAATGTACCTAGAACTTCTGCCCCCAACATACAAATGTCAATCACTAGTGATATGGTGACTAAAGCAGGAAAACAGCTCAAATCCTCTACAGGGTGCGGCCCAGACGGAATTCCTTCGTTAGTCTTGAAACGTTGCCTTGAACCGCTCGCAATACCGCTAACAACTGTGTTCAATCTGTCTCTATCATCTGGCGTTTTTCCTACTTCTTGGAAAGATTCTTTTGTTTTCCCCGTCTACAAAAAAGGATGCAAGCGAACGGTTCCGAACTATCGCGGTATAGCTGCTTTAAGTGCTACCTCTAAGTTTTTTGAAATTATTGTTCTTGAAACGTTATTCCAAAGGTACTCGCATTGCATTTCGCCGGAACAGCATGGCTTTATGCCTAAGAGGTCAACTACGACAAATTTAGCCACCTTCACGTCGTTTATCATACGAGAGATAGAAAATGGACATCAGGTAGACGCTATCTATACTGATCTCTCCGCTGCATTTGATAAGATGAACCACGAAATTGCACTGGCGAAGTTTGACCGTATGGGCATCGACAATAAATTGCTGGCCTGGCTACGATCTTACCTCATCGGCCGGAATATGTCGGTGAAGATCGGTGATTTTGTCTCATCGCCAATTGCTGTCTCCTCTGGAGTCCCTCAAGGCAGCCATCTCGGTCCTTTCCTTTTTCTGCTATATATGAACGATGTTCACAGCACCATCAAATGCTTCAAGCTATCGTACGCTGACGACCTTAAGCTATACTTCGTCATAAAGGACCACGCTGACGCTTTCTTCCTCGATCAGCAACTGGAGCTGTTTGGAACTTGGTGCTGCATCAACCGGATGTCCCTGAACGTGTCTAAATGCTCAGCAATCTCATTTGGCCGTAAGCGTGTTCTATACCATCACAACTACTAGCTTTTTGGTACTGAGTTGAAGCGTGAAACGACAGTAAAAGATCTAGGATTGCTTCTTGATTCGAAGCTAAACTTCAAAGAACACGTTTCATTCATCGTTTCGAAGGCTTCTTCCCAGTTAGGGTTTATCTTAAGATTTTCTAAGAAATTCCGCGACATTTATTGCCTAAAGGCTCTATTCTGTGCTCTGGTACGCCCAATACTGGAGTATGCTGCAATAATTTGGTGTCCTTTTTATCAAAAAGACACACAGAGGATTGAAGCCGTTCAGCGGAAGTTTGTTCGCTTTGCCCTGCGTAGGCTTCCATGGCAAGACCCTCTCAACTTACCTGGGTATGCCGATCAGTGCAAACTTATCAATTTAGAGTTGCTAGAAGCGAGGCGATATGTGGCTAAAGCTTGCTTTGTAGGCGACCTGTTGCAAGGAAATATTGACTGCTATGCTCTACAGGATCTTCTTGACATAAACACACGACGTCGCAATACTCGCTCTCATACCTTCCTTCACATCCAGCATTCGAGAACCAATTACGGGTTAAATGAACCGATGCGTAGTATGTCTCGTGTGTTCAATCGTTGCTATTTTGTGTTTGATTTTAATGTCTCTCGTGTTAGGAATTAGAATAGCTTTAAGAGCATTTTCTGTTAATTAATCTTTAGTAATCTTAATTTTAATCTGTCATTGGGGTAGTTATTTTATCTGTTGACATATAAATAAATAATAACAATAATAATTTAGTTTTTTTTAATTAGCCAGTGATCGTTAGGAGTTTACTTTCATTATGTGATTTCACATTTTCATAAACAACGGACAAAGTTACAATCTGATTACAATGAAATTGAATAGAAACCTATGGGGCAACTAGACCTTTCATTTGACACTAATTTTGTGAAAATCGGTTTAGCCATCTCTGAGAAAAATGAGTGAGTTTAAACCACCTCAGGATAACTTTTCTTTACATAACTTTTGAACCATATGTTTAACCATAACGAAATTTAAAGGTTAAGGGTTTTGAAGACAGCCCGATCATCAACCAGTTCTATTGAAATCGGTTCTGTGGTTTCTGAAATATTGATGTTTCGTGATTTTCACATTTTGATACACAACCTCTAAACTAAAAATCCGATTACAATGTCATTCGATAGCAACCTATGGTGCAACTAAACCTTACATTTGCAATTAATTTTATGAAAATCGGTCCAGCCATGTCTGAGAAAAGTGAGTGAGAAAAAAAAGTTGCACATACACAGAACATATACAGAAAATGCTCAGTTCGTCGAAAGGGGTCGAGTGATACATGACATTCGGCCATTGGGACCACTTTTATACCTTTGGTTTTTCCAGTGATTGCTGTACTGCCGTCCCAATCGTAGTAGCCCCATGTTCTACACAAACCTTATGCACGCTGGGACAACTATGCTTGGAAGGGCAGTATACCTTTCTAGGAGAAAGGAAAAAAGGTAAAAATTGTACAATTTTCGCAAAACAATTGAAAATATAGCATCAAGAATGCCTCATGTAAAGGGTGATTTTTTAAGAATTTGGTTATTCTTAAAAAAAAAACCTAAATTAATCCATCTAGCGGTCAGACCCAGCCTTTCTCATTTAAACTTATTATTTGTAAAAATAGATTTACATGGACGCTTCAATACAATAAAAGTATATTCACTCTTTGTGTTCTAAAATATTGATGTTGTAACTTGAAGTATAAAATATGAAATTTGACGTAATGTTAGTGCTTAAGAAATAGCGAAATAAAAGAAATGACTCTTAATTTCGAACAATTTCATCACGAGCGATACCGGGAACGTTTAAATAGTACGATACCACATTTAAATTATGTTGAGGCCACATATATTGATCAAAGCAGGTATAGTTTTGAATAGTCTTTGAATTTCTTTTCGTTCCATAACTTTAGAACCACATTTCAAGTTGTTATGAAGTCGTTCGTATGATACTAGTTAAACAAGTCGTGTAATCTTTGAGATAATAGACTTTCGTTGTTTTAATAATTTAATACATAACGGTTGCTATAGTTCGATTATAATCAAATGAAAAAGGAACGTATAGGCCAGCTAAACTTTGAAACCACGTATTCAATCATAATTCATCAGTTATCCCTTAACTAGCCCGTTCATCTGATATCAATATTGTTCAAATCGGTTGTGTGGTTTCTAAGATAATGAAGTTTGGTGATTTCACATTTCGATACATTACAGACGAAGTTACAGTCCGATTACAGCAAAATTCAATAGGGTGTTATGAGGCAGCTAGACCTTTCATTTGTCACTAATTTTGTGGAAATCTCTGAGAAAAGTGAGTGAGTTTATGTAGTCTTCGGAATATGTTTCTTTTCATAGCTGGATTTCACATTTTAAAATATAACAGGCAAAGTAATAATCCGTTTGCAAAAAAAATCGATAGGGTATTATGGGGCAACAAGACCTTCCATATGAAACTGATTTTATGAAAATCGGTCCAGCCATCTCTGAGAAACGTGAGTGAGATTAAACAGTCTCCAAAACACGTTTCTTTTCATAACTTCTGAACTACAAGTTTAATCTTCATAAAATTCAAAAGTTAAGAGTGTTTTAGGTAGCCCGTTAATAAGAAATTCAAATCGGTTGTGTATTTTCTGAGATATTGATGTTTCGTGATTCTTACATTTTGATACATAACCTGTAAACTAGAAATCCGATTACAATAAAATTCAATAGGGTATTATGGGGCAAATAGACCTTTCATTTGCAATTTATTTCATTGAAATCGGTCCAGCCATCTCTGAGAAAATCGAGTGAGATTGAGAGAGCGTTACACACACACATACACCAACACATACATAAAGTGCTCAGCTCGTCGAACTGAGCCTAGTGATATACGATATTCGGCCCTTTTGAACACTTTTATTCCTTTAGTTTTTTCAGTGATTGTTATACCTTTCTAGGAGAAAGGCAAAACTAGTTTACGTCTAAGGTTAAAAGTCGACTACATTTACATAAAAAATAACTTCATGACATAATTAATTTTTGTGAGAAATTTGTTCGCTGACTTTCCATATAAATTTATTTAAATTAAAACTTTTGAACCACATGCTTAATCAATATAAAAATCATTAGTTAACCCCTTACTAGCCCGTTCACCAGAATTTTTCAAATCAGTTGTGTAGTTTCTGAAGTAATGAAGTTTTGTGATTTTCACATTTTGATACATTAAAAACAAAGTTGCAGTCCGATTACAACGAAATTCCATTGGGTGTTATGAGGCAGCTAGACCTTTAATTTGACACTAAATCGGTAAAAATCGGTTCAGCCATCTTTGAGAAAAGTGAGTGAGTTTAAGTAGTCTTCGGAATATGTTTCTTTTCATGGTTAGATTTCACATTTTTGAACATAACAGGCAAAGTAACATTCCGATTACAAAAAAAATCAATAGGGTCTAATGGGGCAACTAGACCTTCCATATGACACTGATTCTGTGGAAATCGGTCCAGCCATCTCTGAGAAACACGAGTGAGATTAAATAGTCTCCAGAACACGTTTCTTCAAATAACTTTTGAACCACATGTCCAATCTTTATGAAATTCAAAAGTTTAGGGTTTTTTAGGTAGCCCGTTCATTTAAAATAAATTTTGTTCAAAACGGTTCAGCAGTTTCCGAGATAATAAGGATTCGTGATTTTTACATTTTGATACATAACCTCTCAACTAAAACTCCAATTACAACGAAATTCAAAAGGGTCTTATGGGGCAACTAGACCGTTCATTTGCAATGAAATTTCATGAAAATCGGTCCAGCCATCTCTGAGAAAATCAAGTGAGATTGGGAGAGCGTTACACACACATATAGAAAATGCTACTTTTTTAAGATAATATCATTCAAATGTTGGCGATTACGTTTTAAATGGTCCATACGAAAAGTCCAATTTTGAGTCACCTTTTCGAGCATTTCGGCTGGTATCTCGCGAATAATGCGTCATTGGGGTAGTTATTTTATCTGTTGACATATAAATAAATAATAACAATAATAATTAAGTTTTTTTAATTAGCCAGTGATCGTTAGGAGAAAGTCAATAAGTTTACTTTCATTATGTGATTTCACATTTTCATAAACAACGGACAAAGTTACAATCTGATTACAATGAAATTGAATAGAAACCTATGGGGCAACTAGACCTTTCATTTGACACTAATTTTGTGAAAATCGGTTTAGCCATCTCTGAGAAAAATGAGTGAGTTTAAACCACCTCAGGATAACTTTTCTTTACATAACTTTTGAACCATATGTTTAACCATAACGAAATTTAAAAGTTAAGGGTTTTGAAGACAGCCCGATCATTTGAAACCAGTTCTATTGAAATCGGTTCTGTGGTTTCTGAAATATTGATGTTTCGTGATTTTTACATTTTGATACACAACCTCTAAACTAAAAATCCGATTACAATGACATTCGATAGCATCATTCGTTGTTTTGCCTTCGTCGCGATTAGACGCAAATTGTTTATCTCCGTTTGAGTTCGCAAAATAACAATACACGAGTTATCGTACTGGTGTTTTTTCGCGATTAGTTCTTGTGTTGCGCGATAACAATAGCCTGTTGTATATCGGCAAAAACAACTGCACACTGGTAGGGGCAGGCTACCCCGCCAGTGATTCGATACGCAGCTGATATATCAGCAAGAATGATTCTCCCGCACCGCTATTACCCCGCTAGCAGCACAGACCACCATACGATCGAGCGAGTGGAAGTCAACTACAAGTGGCATCTACAAGGTCGCGTGTAAGATACGGCCACTGTGTCACAACACGAAGCTGGATCGTCATTGTTTGTTCTGCGGAGACACTCGATTAATCCAACTATCAGCCGTGAGGTCGTGACTTAGACGTTCGGTGAAGTATTACATTTAGAATTTTTACTATAATTATCAATATTATTACTATGTTATAATATTATTATTAATATTATTATTGATATTATTATTATTGTTATTATTATTATTATTACTACAATTATTATTATTATTATTATTATTATTATTATTATTATTATTACTATTGTTATTAGTATTAGTATTAGTATTACTTTTTTTTTTTTATTTGATCCATTGTAGATTGAAAAATTGTTTTTAAAATTTAATATCAACTACTTGAGCCCCCCCCTCATATTCGAATATTTATCGTTTGTGTGCGGTAGAGCGTAACGCTCCCGCAAAATGGACGACATGCAGGTGCAACTTTTCCTGGATGTGGAAACAAACGGGGAAGAAATTGAAATTTCTCCCATCAGCTCACCCCTACCTTCCCCTGTGCCCTCCCCTTTGCCAAGTCCTGTACCAAGAGTACCGGAAGTACGGGTAAAAGCTTACCCAGATGCCGCTGGCGGTCCCTACGTTAAAGAAGCCATTGAATATTATTCAAATTGGCAAAGACCTGGCAAAACATTTTTCGGCCGTAACCGAGATTACGAAGGTGAGGCCGAACAAACTGCGAGTTGTCGTGAGTAGCTTGAAGCAAGCAAACGAAATTGCTGGCTACGAGCTCTTCACGAGAGAGTATCGCGTGTACATCCCTGCCAAGGATGTAGAAATCGACGGTGTGGTTACCGAGGGGAATCTCACTGTCGATGACATTTTGCGTCATGGAGTTGGCTGTTTTAAAAACCCCTTGATGCAAAGTGTAAAGATACTGGATTGCAAGCAATTGCATTCAGTATCCATCGAAGAAGGGAAGAAGAAATTCCTCCCTTCGGATTCCTTCCGAGTAACATTCGCCGGATCCGCGCTGCCGAACTACGTCCGCTTGGACAGGGTTCGTCTACCTGTACGCCTGTTCGTACCGCGGGTCATGCATTGCCAAAACTGTAAGCAGTTAGGTCACACAGCCACCTACTGCTGCAACAAGGCACGCTGTAGCAAGTGCGGAGGCAATCATGCTGAGAACGCTTGCAGTGGGGATACTGAAAGTGTCTTTATTGCGAGGGAACTCGGCATGACCTTCCGGCATGTCCCGCGTACAAACAGCGCGAGGAAAAAATTAAGCGTTCCCTTAAGGAACGATCAAAGCGCTCTTTTGCAGAAATGCTTAAGAGGGCTGAGCCACCCTTGACAGGAAACATCTTTTCCTTCTTGCCAACTGATGAGGGTACATCTGACGATCCCGTCGAAGGGTGTTCCTATGCCTTGCCAGAGGGATCTAGGAAGAGGAGAATGCTCAACTCTCCTAATCTTTCTCGCAAAGGTCGTAAGATAACCCCTAGCGGAATGACCAATAAGACAACACAAAAAGGAAGCGGTGAGGAAAAACCGAAGCAAGTACCCCCCGGTTTTAATTTCAAATCAAACCAGGAGTACCCACCGCTTCCTGGGGCACCAAAAACCCCTCGTGCACCCATTTCTCGATCAGAAGATAAAAAAGAAACAGGGTTCATAAAATTTTCTGATATTGTGGACTGGATATTAAAAACATTCAACATACCAGATCCCCTACAAAATATTCTTCTTGCCCTTCTTCCTACAGTGAAACCCTTTTTGAAGCAACTAGCAGCAACTTGGCCCCTCATTTCAGCTATTATATCTTTCGATGACTAATACGGCGAAAGAGGTTAGGAATTTTTTCACTGTATTACAGTGGAATTGCAGAAGTATCATCCCCGAATTCGATTTATTTTCTCATTTGATGAATACATACAATTGTGACGCATTCGCGCTCTGTGAAACCTTTCTCAATTCGAACGATCAACTCAATTTCCACGATTTTAACATTATTCGTCGAGATCGAGACTCACACGGTGGAGGGGTACTTTTAGGGATCAAAAAGTGCTATTCTTTTTTCAGAATCGAGCTCCCCTCGATCTCGAATATTGAAGTTGTTGCCATTCAAACGCATTTTAAATGGAAAAGACCTTTGCCTTGTTTCGTTATATATTCCCCCATCCGCGCGGATTGAACAGAAGCAACTCCTTGATATAGCAGAATTGCTTCCCGCACCTTTTATGATTTTGGGAGATTTTAACTCTCACTGTTCGCTATGGGGGTCGCTGTACGACGACAACCGATCTTCTTTAATTTGTAACTTGATCGACGACTTCAATATGACACTTTTGAATACTGGGGAAGCGACACGTGTACCTAATCCTCCAGCACGTGAAAGCGTGCTTAACCTATCCCTCTGCTCGACATCACTAGCGTTAGATTGCCAGTGGAAAGTAATCAACGATCCCCACGGTAGTGATCATCTTCCAATCGTTATATCAATTGCTAATGGTTCAACTCCCCCGAACCCAATCAATATTTCCTACGACCTTACACGTAATATTGATTGGAAGCGTTATGAGTCTATTATAGCGGAATCTATCGAGACTCACGAGGAACTTCCTCCGGAGGAAGAATACGCGTTCTTAGCTGGCTTGATAATCGACGCCGCGACTCAAGCTCAGACGAAACCGATACCCGGGGTAACGATTAGACAGCGCCCTCCCAACAAATGGTGGGACAAAGAGTGCTCTGAGCTGTACGTGCGAAGGTCCGCGGCGTATAAGGACTACCGGGAGTACGGCACTGTCAACCTGCTTCGAAAGTACGAGGCACTGGGCAGGCAGATGAAGAGCTTAGTAAAGGCGAAAAAACGCGGGTACTGGCGGCGGTTCGTAAACGCGTTGTCGAGGGAAACAGCGATGAGCACTCTTTGGGATACCGCCAGGCGCATGCGGAACCGTGACGTTTCGAATGAGAGTGAGGAGTATTCAGATCGCTGGATACTCGATTTTGCCAAAAAGGTCTGTCCGGACTCTGTACCGGAACAGAAAACCTTTCGCGACGCGTTTATAGTAACTACGGAAGAGCCTCCATTTTCGATGTTGGAATTTTCAATGGCTCTCCTGTCGTGCAACAATAAGGCTCCAGGGTTAGATAGAATAAAATTCAACCTGTTGAAGAATCTACCCGACTCTGCAAAAAGACGCTTGTTGAATTTGTTCAGCAAGTTTCTTGAGCTAAATATTGTTCCGCATGACTGGAGGGAGGTAAAAGTCATTGCTATTGGGAAACCCGGGAAACCTGCCTCTGATCACAATTCATATAGGCCGATTGCGATGCTCTCTTGCCTCCGGAAATTAATGGAGAAAATGATCCTCTTACGGTTAGACAAATGGGTCGTAACAAACGGTTTACTTTCAGATACTCAATTTGGCTTTCGCCGGGGCAAAGGGACGAACGATTGCCTAGCGTTGCTTTCTACTGAAATTCAAGTCGCATTTGCTCGGAAAGAGCAAATGGCTTCTGCGTTCTTGGATATTAAGGGGGCTTTTGACTTTGTCTCTGTAGAAGTTTTAAGAGGAAACTTCATTCGCAGGGACTTTCACCAAATTTGAATAACTTTTTGCTCAACTTGTTGTCAGAAAAGCATATGTATTTCTCACATGGCGATTCGACAACTTCCCGAATTAGTTACATGGGCCTTCCCCAGGGCTCATGTTAAAGTCCTCTCTTATATAATTTTTACGTCAATGACATCGATGAATGTCTTGCAAATTCATGCACGCTAAGACAACTTGCAGACGATAGCGTTGTATCCATTACTGGTAGCGAGGCTAGCGATCTACAAGGACCATTGCAAGATACCTTAGACAATTTGTCTGAATGGGCTCTTAAGCTGGGTATCGAATTCTCTCCGGAGAAAACTTAGTTGGTCGTTTTTTCTAGGAAGCATAACCCAGCTCAGCTGCAGCTCCTATTAACGGGTAAAACGATCTCTCAGGTTTTAGTCGCTAAATATCTCGGGGTCTGGTTCGACTCTAAATGCACCTGGGCTTGTCATATTAGGTATCTGACACGAAAATGCCAACAGAGGATTAATTTTCTTCGTACGATTACCGGAACCTGGTGGGGAGCCCACCCAGGAGACCTTCTGAAGTTATACCAAACAACAATACTGTCAGTTCTTGAGTACGGTTGTTTCTGCTTCGATCCGCTGCGAACACGCATATTTTGAAACTAGAAAGAATACAATATCGTTGTTTGCGTATTGCCTTGGGTTGCATGCAGTCGACCCATACGATGAGTCTTGAAGTGTTAGCGGGTATTCTTCCGTTGAAACATCGTTTTTGGAATCTCTCTTACCGGTTGCTAATTCGATGCACAGTTATGAACCCTTTGTAATTGAAAATTAAGGTTGGTCGACCTTCAATCTCAATCCAGATTTATGACTTTATATTTTGACTATATGGCTCAAGATAATAATCCTTCTTCATACGATTCCTCCAATGTCGCACTTTTAGATACTTCTAATAATGCTATATTCTTCGACACCACCATGAAACAAGACATTTCTGGTATCACGGATCAATTGCGACCCCAAGAGATCCCTAAGATTTTTTCCAATAAGTTTAAACATGTTAGTTATGATAAAAGGTTTTACACTGACGGATCTAATCTAGATGAGTCCACTGGCTTCGGTGTTTTCCACGAAAATTTTACCGCCTCCTACAAACTCGATGCTCCTGCTTCCGTGTACGTCGCAGAACTTGCTGCTATTCAGTACTCTCTTGGAATCATCGAAACCCTACCCATAGACCACTACTTCATCTTCACAGATAGTCTCAGTGCCATTGAGGCTCTGCGATCGATGTAGCCTGTGAAGCACACCCCGTATTTCCTGGAGAAAATACGGCGGTTTTTAAGTGCTTTAACAGATAAAAATTACCGGGTTACCTTAGCGTGGGTCCCTTCTCATTGCTCGATTCCGGGTAATGAAAAGGCTGACTCTTTAGCTAAGGTGGGTGCTATTGATGGCGATATTTATGCAAGACCAATTGCTTATGATGAATTTTATAGCATTTTGCGTCAGAGAACACTCAACAGTTGGCAATCATCATGGAACTCAGATGAACTGGGACGGTGGCTACATTCCTTTTTTCCTAAGGTATCGACGAAAGCATGGTTCAAGGGGTTGGATGTAGGTCGGGACTTCATTCGCGTGATGTCCAGACTTATGTCCAATCACTACACGTTAAACACGCATCTCTTTCGTATAGGGCTTGTAGACAGTAATCACTGCGTTTGTGGCGATGGCTACCATGACATCGAGCATGTTGTTTGGTCGTGTGCCGAATTCTGTGATGTTAGGTCCGAGCTTATAGATTCCCTCCGGGCCCGAGGAAAACAACCGAACGTACCCGTTAGAGACATTCTGGGAAGCGGTGATCTCCAGTAAATGACACTGTTATTTGAAAAAGACTGACATTAAAATTTAATATTCTTTTGTCTATTTGTCAGAATACCCGTATACGACGCTGGAGACACGAACACGAAGAGCCTAAATCTATGTTTAAAAAACAAAAAAGAACACCAGTCGAAACACAAATAGATCGTATATCTTAATTAGTTTTAAGCAAGAATTGTATTTCCCTCCTCTCACCTTAAATCCCCACTAGCTCGTAGTCGGCCGCGAGAATAAATAAAAGGCCTCCCTCTTTTCCCTGCTAACGTAGAATTAATACGAATTGTACTTGGCTCAGTAAAACAGAAAATGTATCGTGCCGTGTCAAATAAACTAATTTTAAACCTAAACATTTGATAGCAACCTATAGTGCAACTAAACCTTACATTTGCAATTAATTTTATGAAAATCACTCCAGCCATGTCTGAGAAAAGTGAGTGAGAAAAAAAAGTTGCACATACACAGAACATATACAGACATATACAGAAAATGCTCAGTTCGTCGAAAGGGGCCGAGTGGTACATGACATTCGGCCATTGGGACCACTTTTATACCTTTGGTTTTTCCAGTGATTGCTGTACTGCCGTCCCAATCGTAGTAGCCCCATGTTCTACACAAACCTTATGCACGCTGGGACAACTATGCTTGGAAGGGCAGTATACCTTTCTAGGAGAAAGGAAAAAAGGTAAAAATTGTACAATTTTCGCAAAACAATTGAAAATATAGCATCAAGAATGCCTCATGTAAAGGGTGATTTTTTAAGAATTTGGTTATTCTTAAAAAAAAAAACCTAAATTAATCCATCTAGCGGTCAGACCCAGCCTTTCTCATTTAAACTTATTATTTGTAAAAATAGATTTACATGGACGCTTCAATACAATAAAAGTATATTCACTCTTTGTGTTCTAAAATATTGATGTTGTAACTTGAAGTATAAAATATGAAATTTGACGTAATGTTAGTGCTTAAGAAATAGCGAAATAAAAGAAATGACTCTTAATTTCGAACAATTTCATCACGAGCGATACCGGGAACGTTTAAATAGTACGATACCACATTAAAATTATGTTGAGGCCACATATATTGATCAAAGCAGGTATAGTTTTAAATATTCTTTGAATTTCTTTTCGTTCCATAACTTTAGAACCACATTTCAAGTTGTTATGAAGTCGTTCGTATGATACTAGTTAAACAAGTCGTGTAATCTTTGAGATAATAGACTTTCGTTGTTTTAACAATTTAATACATAACGGTTGCTATAGTTCGATTATAATCAAATGAAAAGGGAACGTATAGGCCAGCTAAACTTTGAAACCACGTATTCAATCATAATTCATCAGTTATTTCTTAACTAGCCCGTTCATCTGATATCAATATTGTTCAAATCGGTTGTGTGGTTTCTAAGATGATGAAGTTTGGTGATTTCACATTTCGATACATTACAGACGAAGTTACAGTCCGATTACAGCAAAATTCAGTAGGGTGTTATGAGGCAGCTAGACCTTTTATTTGTCACTAATTTTGTGGAAATCTCTGAGAAAAGTGAGTGAGTTTATGTAGTCTTCGGAATATGTTTCTTTTATAGCTGGATTTCACATTTTAAAATATAACAGGCAAAGTAATAATCCGTTTGCAAAAAAAAAAAATCGATAGGGTATTATGGGGCAACAATACCTTCCATATGAAACTGATTTTATGAAAATCGGTCCAGCCATCTCTGAGAAACGTGAGTGAGATTAAACAGTCTCCAAAACACGTTTCTTTTCATAACTTCTGAACTACAAGTTTAATCTTTATAAAATTCAAAAGTTAAGAGTGTTTTAGGTAGCCCGTTAATTAGAAATTCAAATCGGTTGTGTATTTTCTGAGATATTGATGTTTCGTGATTCTTACATTTTGATACATAACCTGTAAACTAGAAATCCGATTACAATAAAATTCAATAGGGTATTATGGGGCAAATAGACCTTTCATTGAAATTAATTTCATTGAAATCGGTCCAGCCATCTCTGAGAAAATCGAGTGAGAATGGGAGAGCGTTTCACACACACATACACCCACACATACATAAAGTGCTCAGCTCGTCGAACTGAGTCTAGTGATATACGATATTCGGCCCTTTTGAACACTTTTATTCCTTTAGTTTTTTCAGTGATTGTTATACCTTTCTAGGAGAAAGGCAGAACTAGTTTACGTCTAGGGTTAAAAGTCGACTACATTTACATAAAAAATAACTTCATGACATAATTAATTTTTGTGAGAAATTTGTTCGCTGACTTTCCATATAAATTTATTTAAATTAAAACTTTTGAACCACATGCTTAATCAATATAAAAATCATTAGTTAACCCCTTACTAGCCCGTTCAACAGAATTTTTCAAATCAGTTGTGTAGTTTCTGAAGTAATGAAGTTTTGTGATTTTCACATTTTGATACATTAAAAACAAAGTTGCAGTCCGATTACAACGAAATTCCATTGGGTGTTATGAGGCAGCTAGACCTTTAATTTGACACTAAATCGGTAAAAATCGGTTCAGCCATCTTTGAGAAAAGTGAGTGAGTTTAAGTAGTCTTCGGAATATGTTTCTTTTCATGGTTAGATTTCACATTTTTGAACATAACAGGCAAAATAACATTCCGATTACAAAAAAAATCGATAGGGTCTTATGGGGCAGCTAGATCTTCCATATGACACTGATTTTGTGGAAATCGGTGTAGCCATCTCTGAGAAACACGAGTGAGATTAAATAGTCTCCAGAACACGTTTCTTCAAATAACTTTTGAACCACATGTCCAATCTTTATGAAATTCAAAAGTTGAGGGTTTTTTAGGTAGCCCGTTCATTTAAAATAAATTTTGTTCAAATCGGTTCAGCAGTTTCCGAGATAATAAGGATTCGTGATTCTTAAATTTTGATACATAACCTCTCAACTAAAAATCCAATTACAACGAAATTCAAAAGGGTCTTATGGGGCAACTAGACCGTTCATTTGCAATGAAATTTCATGAAAATCGGTCCAGCCATCTCTGAGAAAATCAAGTGAGATTGGGAGAGCGTTACACACACATATAGAAAATGCTACTTTTTTAAGATAATTTCATTCAAATGTTGGCGCCTACGTTTTAAATGGTCCATACGAAAAGTCCAATTTTGAGTCACCTTTTCGAGCATTTCGACTGGTATCTCGCTAATAACGCGTGTAATGTTGTCTTCCAAGGCTGGAATTGTTGTTGGTTTATACGTATAGACGAGAGGCTTAACGTAGCCCCACAAAAAAAATAATCTAGCGGTGTTAAATCGCATGATCTAGGCGGCCAATTCACCGGTCCATTTTGTGAGATGAGTTGCTCACCGAACTCATTCCGCAATATGTCCATTGATTCACGCGATGTGTGGCACGTTGCTCCGTCTTGCTGAAATCACGTGTCAACAAGACCCAGCTCTTCCATTTCCGGCAAAAAAAATAGAAAACATCGCGCGATAGCGAGCGTCATTGACCGTAACGTTGCGAGTTTGATCATCTTTGAAGAAGTACGGACCAATGATGCCTCCAGCGTGTAAACCGCACCAAACCGCGCATTTTTCTGGGTGCATTGGCGATTATTGTATTGCCTCTGGTTGCTCTTCGATCCAAATGCGGCAATTTTGCTTATTAACATACCTTTTTAACCAGAAATGAGCTTCGTCACTGAACACAATTTTTCGGTAAAAATGTAGATTTTCGGCAAGTTGTTCTAAGGCCGAAAGTTGGTAATAAAATTCGATTGTTTGTAATCGTTTTTCAGGCGTAAGTCTGTTCATGGTGAAACGGCAAACCAAACTGAGTACATTAGACTTTAACAGTTGTCAGAATTCCCGCGTGAACTGTCAAGTCTGAATACACGAAAAACCAAATAGCAAAAAAATCACCCTTTATTTATGAGCCATGTGAAAAACAGGATGGGGCTTTAGTACTCTATGTCTGCATAATGTGTTTTCAATCAAAAAAAGAAAAAAAAACAAAGATTCAACATAAATCACTTAGGATTTCTCAATTTTCTTAGATTAATTTAGATACACACACATTTTGCGACTTGCTAGCTTTATTGTTAAATTAGCCATTAATGCAAGACGTATCAAACTCTAGATAAACATCATATCTGCTTTCATCGTTTTTCCGGGCGTCTTTTCATTTTGTTAATGTTTCAGCTTTAGTAGCTCTCCCAAGTGCGATTTTCGTTTAGAAGGCTAGAGTGATTCCTACGCTATCAACTTGTGCAAATAACGTGTCATAAAAGGTGTATAATAAGTTGTGATGACTAAATAAAAGTGATCGATAAAAAAATCGATCAAAGCAAATAGGACAATTTGAACTGTTTCTCTAGAACTATGAATACATAACAGTATGGAGCATTTATATAATCATAATCAGTGACATAAATTACAGGGTATAAGTGTGGCTACTAAATACTAAAATTTGTGAATATTCAAACTAAAAGCACACAGTTAAAATAACATCAATAAGTTAGTCAACATACAGTTTAGTATAGTTACTCAATAGTCAATATATAGTACAGTATAGTTACTCGTATTCTTAAATTTCCACAAATTGAAATTATGAGCCTGAGACAACCTTGAGAATTGTTTTTTATTTCAATGCATTCACGACGCCATAGATTTATATATTTTTA
Organism: Wyeomyia smithii; assembly: GCF_029784165.1. Lineage (NCBI taxonomy): Eukaryota > Metazoa > Arthropoda > Insecta > Diptera > Culicidae > Wyeomyia > Wyeomyia smithii. The sequence goes on from NC_073694.1 coordinate 100,308,833, forward strand.
GAAACTGCAGAATGTGATCAAGTGTGATGACCAAATTACCATATATGAATCCATCTCTGATATGACGACTCGTTTCATCACTGTAATCATATTTTATTTTTACTGTTTCATCTTCATCTATGACTTTTTTCGCAAAATTTTGATCAATTTTTAACACACATTCGTAAATTTCGCATAATACTTGTTTAAGATTCCTCCGCACCTCATCTCGAATATGATTCAATAGCTCTAGCGTACCTTTTTCATATCGAATTACAAAGGCAGGATCTTGCATATCTTCTTTCATACGATCAATCGCTTTAGCTATGAGAATATAACGTCGAAACGATTCTTTCATCAGCTGATGAAATGTTTGATGCACTTCTACTAAATCTCTGAATGAAAGTTTCATCAAAATATTGCTAGATGACTCATTTGGGGTTATTTGCGGGATGTCAAAGTCAGAATAAAGCCATTGTACATGTACAATTCCAGTGTTGTACCAGTTGTGGATAAATTCCTTGATTGATGCACCAAATATTGTCTGAGTCTGCAATAGCCAAATATTTTACAAAATATAGTTATTAGTATTATTATCACTGTTACTATTATAGGTCAGACTCGATTATCCGGAGACTCGCTGATCCGGGACTCGATTATTTGGAATTCTAGACTCGGAATATTTGTTTTGGCTGTTCGTTTTTATTTTTTATTTCGAAATTCTACCTTTACCATCACTCTCAACAGATTTGTTACTATTAATGTCACTTCCGGCATGTTTGGGACACGTCAAAATTAAGTATTTTCATCATTGTTTAATTTTTTTTTTTTTGCTTCTCAAGATTTTTTGCTTTTCTCCTTAGAAATAATTTCTGGCCGCGGTAAAATAACAGAAGGAAATATTTGTTTTATGGTCGTTGATGGCAAATTTGAATATTATTTTTATTTTGTGGTTCGATTATTCGTGTGAAAAAATGTCGATGCCCCGGATATTCGAGTCCGACCTGTATTTAGCGTTTGACATCGAGATGAAGAATTGGGTTTGAAGTCTATCCCGGTGAAAAATAAGAACGAGCCTGTTCCGGTCCCTTTTTGTCTGATCCGATTGTCTCCATTCTGGTCTGGTCCGTAATTTAATCCGAAGTTCGGTCCGGAGTCTGGGAACGCAATATTCTAGTTTTTTTGTTTATATTAGGGAAGAACAAATCATAAAAACTTTTATGCATATTAAAAACTGTTTAAATCAATTTATTTATTTATTTATTTCACTTCGTCTCCAGTTCAAGCTGTACGGACTGACCTTAACTAGTTATTATACCTTATACTAATTTTAAAACGTTGTCTAGTTATATTAAAATCAAAAGCGTCGCTATTACTTAGTAGAGTGAAACATTTCTCCAGTGGATGGTTTTGTCCGAATACTGTTCGATGTCTAGTTGTCCAGAACAGTGGGCGCGGTCGTGATCGATGCGCTGGCACGTAGATATTTACCTCCTGTAGTAGGTCAGGGCAATCGACACGATTGCTCAGTATGTCGAAAGCGAACATGCGTTGCAAAAACATGCGTCTCTGGTGCAAGGGTTCCAGTCTAATTAATCGGCATCGCTGATCACACGGTGGTAATCTTCGAGGCTCAACCCAAGGTAGTCGTAGTAGTGCAAAGCGGAGAAAACACCGTTGTATCCTCTCTATGCGAATGATTTGGGCTTCTTGATGGGGTGCCCAGATTTAAACAGCGTATCCAAGAACGCTTCGCACAATCGAGCAATAGAGTGTTTTGAGAGCATATACATCGCTGAAGTCGCGAGCATTTCGACGGATGAAACCTAGCAGGGCGAAAGCTTTACACGTTGTCGCTGTGATATGCTCGTTGAAGCAGAGCTTACTGTTGAAGGTAACTCCTAAGTCCTGTATCGAGGAAACACGTTCTAGGTTGAAACCATTCACTCTGTACTCGTAGTGCTGCTGCGTCCGCGTCCTGGTGAAGCTTATTATTTTACACTTCGTCGCGTTCATCTCCATGCCATTCAAGTTACACCAGAATACTATATTGTCGATGTCTTGCTGTAAAGCGGCACGATCGACCAATGAGCTGATGACTCGGTAAACCTTTAAATCGTCGGCGTACATGAGGTGATGAGAAATCAGGTGGTGGCTCAAATCGTTCACAAACAAAATAAAGATTAAAGGGCCGAGGTGGCTACCTTGCGGTACACCAGAAGGTATTGAAAACTGAGCTGACTCTGCGGAATTAAATTTCACTGTGGCCGATCTGTCCTGTAAGTAGGAGCGGAGCCACAAGATGAGCCAACTAGGAAAACCTAACTTTTCTAGTTTTCTTAGTGTTAGCTCGTGAGGCACCGTATCAAAAGCTTTGGCAAAATCTACGTACACGCTGTCTACTTGGCAGTGTTTTTCTAAACGGGTGTTGAGCATGCTAGCATAAGCCATGAGTTTCGTGGTAGTAGAGCGGTTTTTAACAAAACCGTGTTGATATTGCGATATAATAGGTTTAGCGGCTGCGTACATTCTATCGTGAATCAACAATTCGAGTGTTTTTGCAAGACAACAGAGGATCGATATTGGTCGGTAGTTCTTAACGTCGTCTACGTTGCCGGTTTTGTGGATGGGCGTGACAGCAGACAATTTCCATGCGCTAGGGAAAGTACCTTCTAGTAAAGACAGGTTGAAAATGCGGCATATCGGTAACGCGAGTACCTCCGCGCATCGTTGAATGAAAGCAGGAGGTAGTTTGTCCGGACCAGGACCCTTTGACGGGCCTATAGATTTCAGCGCGGTGGTAACCTCGGCAGTAGTGAATGTCGGACGTGGCAGGTGTACATAGTACGACGGCAAGGAGTTCAATAACTCGGGGAAAACAGGTGTGGGGATGGGGTTGTACACTGATTTGAAAAAGGTAGCAAAAAGTTCGACTGAAGCATCAGTGTCGTTGGTGTTTGTGCCCTCGTAAGTCATCAATGTCGGGATCGACTGCGTGCCTTTCCTGTTTTTGAAATGGCGCCAGAGAGAGGATGGGTCCGCCTTAGCCTCGCTTTCGATTCGAAAAATATAATCCCGATAAGCAGAATGGAGGCACTCATCATAATCTGTCTCCAGCATGCGGAGGGTAACTCTGTATTCTGCGGTACGATGGCGCATGAACCGGCGACGTGCTTTACGTAGAACGTTACGTTTGTGTCTGAGTGTGGCGTTCCACCACGGGTGATTGTAAACGCGTCGGATGCGAGTTGTGCGAATAGGTGTGTTTCTGGTTATTACACTAAACAGCACGTCATAGAAGGTAGTAACGGCAGTATCAGTATGAGCTTCGTGAAAGATCCCATCCCAGTCCTGTAACCTGAGCTCCGAAATAACTGCGTCAAAATTGCATCGGTTAAAGTCGAGACTCTGGTTGACTGTATTTACGGAGTGGTTTTCCGATGATAATGACATTGGCAAGCGTAGGACGAACGGTTTGTGGTGCTGGTCACAGGGTAGCAAAGTGAATGGCATGCCGATCAACTCAATTTCGCTGCTATTGCTCACAAAGCCAAGCCTAGTAGCCTACCGTGGCTGTTAGGTACGTCACAAATTTGCTGCAGCCCACTAGCAATCATGTTTTCAGTGAAAATGAGCTCCTGCTCAGAGGAGGCGTTCGTTGGTACGAATGAATCTACGTCGTTGTCGTAAGACCAAGTCAAGTGGGGAAGATTGTAGTCACCAACTACAATCACTGAATCACCGCTGGTTGCTTTTGTGATGATTTGCTACACACAGTTAGAATGGGCGGCGTAATTAGAGGGATCGCTATTGGGCCTCAAGTAGATTCCGCACAAAAAAACAGATTTGGTCGGGAGGGAAAGTTTGACAGCAATTTGTTCGAGCGGATCACTATCTTCTAGTTGTATGAGAGTGCTTGTGATAGAGCTTTTTACAGCAATGAGCGTGCCGCCTCCTCTTCGTAAGTTACTGGTTGCAATGCTGCGGTCACAGCGAAAGATATTGTAGTTAGATGACAGTTCAGCATTACTGACATCATTCTGAAGCCACGTTTCAATAAGCACTATCACATCACAATCACTAGAAGCGGTTGCCAAAAAAAAAGTCGTTAGTTTTCGTGCGCATCTTGCCGGCATTCTGATAGTAAACAGTTAACGGCGCATTTTCTGTTTTTGTTGAGGAAGTGGCGAGCGGTGTTTCAGCGGGGTGGTGAGGCGGTGGACTCGAGTTGAAAAGGTTGCCTGAAGAGCATTCTGCCGCGGAGCAGTTTTCTGTAGTACAGAAACTTGACGGTGAGCGCGGCTGAACTGGACCGCTGGAAGCGACAGATGTTACTGGAGAGGAATTGCTCAAACTGTATGCATACTTGCCTGCGGATACGAGTTGGAAGACCCCCTCTCCAGATTCGCACACAGGAACGGGATGACTGCTGGCCCCTGGCTGGTGCGCGACTGTGACGAGAGGATTGAGGGCTTCCATAAGGCTTGCAGGCGTGCATCCCGTTGTTGAGGAAGAGGCTGACTGTGGCTGATTGGACGTCGATGTAATGGAATAGCAGTTCAGCAGTCCATAATGGGAGTGATTGGGGATGATGAAGCTTAATGCAGTAATAAAGGGGCCGCAAGCACGTTTGTCGGCGTTGGGAGGTGAAATTTTACGGTTCCATAGTCTTCGAATTCCCGAAATAGAAGTCCTTCAGGCCATGTTTCAGGGTCCAAAGCTTTCTTCTTGAGCGATTTGTCCAATCCAATTTTGAACGATACGAAGGAAAGGGATTCGATGGCTTTGCCTTTTGGGATAAGCTTAACCACTACTGGATTATTTTCGATGTTAAGGTAGGCTTTTGACATCTCACAAACAGCCTCCACAGTAACATCCGGGCGAATCCGTGACAGATAAAGCCAGAATCTTTGGTCTGCATCGTTTCTGCAAACTGGTACCGACATAACGTTGTCAAGCGGCTTTTTGCTACCCACGCGACAGGCTTCCAGTGTGCGCGCATTTGATTCTAATATACGAGGACGCTTGACACCTCTACGGTGGACAACTGTGGGCCAACGTGGACTAGCTGCTGGCGAGGCGTGAGTGGTTGGTTTAGAATGTTGTTTGATTTCCGAGCGTAGTTCAGTAATTGCAGATGCCAGCGAATTAAGCGGTGATTTTTCATCGGCTTGGCACGAAATAGCACGAAAATGCGAATTCGTGAACAGTTCGGCACAACCATCACACATCCAGAAAAGATTTTTCTTGCTTGATGTGAGATATGATTGCATCGCGCGTGTTACTCCAGAGCATTCATTCAAATGGAAAAAGCCTCCACAGTAGCCGCGGCAGATAACAATATCGATGCCAGTTATAGCTGCTGAGCATTTCATGCATTGCTTTGCCATCGTGCGCCTAAGCGTAGACTTCCAGCGGTGCTCGCAAATATCTCAATCGGAGGAAAAGCTCACACGAACCAAAATCGAGCAGTAAGAGTCTGCAATATTTGCCGATAGATGTCGCTTCAGCAGAAAAAAACGGCGTGGAGAGTAGTAGCCCTTTGTTGATTGAAACAATGCAAAATTCATACACTCGCGAAATTGGTAAATCGGCCCAAACAAAGCGGCGCACAATCACACAATTGATCAGAAAAGTCACACACACAATTCAAAATTCATCAGTTAACCCTTTACTAGCCCGTTCATCTGATATCAATATTGTTCAAATCGGTTGTGTATAGACCGTTCCCATAATTATAAATACACTTACGATCAACCGTCATTTCAAATAACGTGCAGTATTCAACTAAACGTTGGCTGCGTCCTGTTGTTTACATCCAAAAGAAATCGATGCTGTCTTTTTTTCTAACATTTAGTGCGAAATTTTGAAAAGGCGTGGCCTTCTCCCGAGCAAAGAAAGCGAGTTGTGCACAAATGGGGCACCGTGAGTGGTCTTTCTATAAGAAAATTAGCCAGAGAAGAAGGTATATGTGTCAGAGCAGCTCAAACCGCATTGCGGAAGTATTGTGAAGAGTGCACATTTACTGATGCCCCAAGACGTGGTAGAAAACCCGGGTCTGTTGATCCCACAATGGACAAAAAAGTTAAGGAATACTACAAGCGGCATCCTTCAGTATCAGTACGAGATGTGGCGAGAAAGCTTGGAACCTCGGCGAGTAACGTTATGCGTGCCAAGGGAAGAATGGGTCTGCAGACCCGTCGGAAGCAGAAGCAGCCGAAACGAAATCCAAAACAAGCTGAATCTGTGAAACCGAGAGCTCGGAAGCTTTATGACAAACCTCTGACCAAAAAAAATGGGGTGTGTTATCATGGATGACGGATCCTACATAAAACTGGACTATAAGACTTTGCCAGGACCGCAATTTCATACATCACCGAAGGGAAAGGATGTCCCTGACCAGTGAAAGCCATTTACACCGAAAAATTCGGCAAGAAGGTAATGGTTTGTGTCTGAGTGTGGCGTTCCACCACGGGTGATTGTAAACGCGTCGGATGCGAGTTGTGCGAATAGGTGTGTTTCTGGTTATTACACTAAACAGCACGTCATAGAAGGTAGTAACGGCAGTATCAGTATGAGCTTCGTGAAAGATCCCATCCCAGTCCTGTAACCTGAGCTCCGAAATAACTGCGTCAAAATTGCATCGGTTAAAGTCGAGACTCTGGTTGACTGTATTTACGGAGTGGTTTTCCGATGATAATGACATTGGCAAGCGTAGGACGAACGGTTTGTGGTGCTGGTCACAGGGTAGCAAAGTGAATGGCATGCCGATCAACTCAATTTCGCTGCTATTGCTCACAAAGCCAAGCCTAGTAGCCTACCGTGGCTGTTAGGTACGTCACAAATTTGCTGCAGCCCACTAGCAATCATGTTTTCAGTGAAAATGAGCTCCTGCTCAGAGGAGGCGTTCGTTGGTACGAATGAATCTACGTCGTTGTCGTAAGACCAAGTCAAGTGGGGAAGATTGTAGTCACCAACTACAATCACTGAATCACCGCTGGTTGCTTTTGTGATGATTTGCTACACACAGTTAGAATGGGCGGCGTAATTAGAGGGATCGCTATTGGGCCTCAAGTAGATTCCGCACAAAAAAACAGATTTGGTCGGGAGGGAAAGTTTGACAGCAATTTGTTCGAGCGGATCACTATCTTCTAGTTGTATGAGAGTGCTTGTGATAGAGCTTTTTACAGCAATGAGCGTACCGCCTCCTCTTCGTAAGTTACTGGTTGCGATGCTGCGGTCACAGCGAAAGATATTGTAGTTAGATGACAGTTCAGCATTACTGACATCATTCTGAAGCCACGTTTCAATAAGCACTATCACATCACAATCACTAGAAGCGGTTGCCAAAAAAAAAGTCGTTAGTTTTCGTGCGCATCTTGCCGGCATTCTGATAGTAAACAGTTAACGGCGCATTTTCTGTTTTTGTTGAGGAAGTGGCGAGCGGTGTTTCAGCGGGGTGGTGAGGCGGTGGACTCGAGTTGAAAAGGTTGCCTGAAGAGCATTCTGCCGCGGAGCAGTTTTCTGTAGTACAGAAACTTGACGGTGAGCGCGGCTGAACTGGACCGCTGGAAGCGACAGATGTTACTGGAGAGGAATTGCTCAAACTGTATGCATACTTGCCTGCGGATACGAGTTGGAAGACCCCCTCTCCAGATTCGCACACAGGAACGGGATGACTGCTGGCCCCTGGCTGGTGCGCGACTGTGACGAGAGGATTGAGGGCTTCCATAAGGCTTGCAGGCGTGCATCCCGTTGTTGAGGAAGAGGCTGACTGTGGCTGATTGGACGTCGATGTAATGGAATAGCAGTTCAGCAGTCCATAATGGGAGTGATTGGGGATGATGAAGCTTAATGCAGTAATAAAGGGGCCGCAAGCACGTTTGTCGGCGTTGGGAGGTGAAATTTTACGGTTCCATAGTCTTCGAATTCCCGAAATAGAAGTCCTTCAGGCCATGTTTCAGGGTCCAAAGCTTTCTTCTTGAGCGATTTGTCCAATCCAATTTTGAACGATACGAAGGAAAGGGATTCGATGGCTTTGCCTTTTGGGATAAGCTTAACCACTACTGGATTATTTTCGATGTTAAGGTAGGCTTTTGACATCTCACAAACAGCCTCCACAGTAACATCCGGGCGAATCCGTGACAGATAAAGCCAGAATCTTTGGTCTGCATCGTTTCTGCAAACTGGTACCGACATAACGTTGTCAAGCGGCTTTTTGCTACCCACGCGACAGGCTTCCAGTGTGCGCGCATTTGATTCTAATATACGAGGACGCTTGACACCTCTACGGTGGACAACTGTGGGCCAACGTGGACTAGCTGCTGGCGAGGCGTGAGTGGTTGGTTTAGAATGTTGTTTGATTTCCGAGCGTAGTTCAGTAATTGCAGATGCCAGCGAATTAAGCGGTGATTTTTCATCGGCTTGGCACGAAATAGCACGAAAATGCGAATTCGTGAACAGTTCGGCACAACCATCACACATCCAGAAAAGATTTTTCTTGCTTGATGTGAGATATGATTGCATCGCGCGTGTTACTCCAGAGCATTCATTCAAATGGAAAAAGCCTCCACAGTAGCCGCGGCAGATAACAATATCGATGCCAGTTATAGCTGCTGAGCATTTCATGCATTGCTTTGCCATCGTGCGCCTAAGCGTAGACTTCCAGCGGTGCTCGCAAATATCTCAATCGGAGGAAAAGCTCACACGAACCAAAATCGAGCAGTAAGAGTCTGCAATATTTGCCGATAGATGTCGCTTCAGCAGAAAAAAACGGCGTGGAGAGTAGTAGCCCTTTGTTGATTGAAACAATGCAAAATTCATACACTCGCGAAATTGGTAAATCGGCCCAAACAAAGCGGCGCACAATCACACAATTGATCAGAAAAGTCACACACACAATTCACAATTCATCAGTTAACCCTTTACTAGCCCGTTCATCTGATATCAATATTGTTCAAATCGGTTGTGTATAGACCGTTCCCATAATTATAAATACACTTACGATCAACCGTCATTTCAAATAACGTGCAGTATTCAACTAAACGTTGGCTGCGTCCTGTTGTTTACATCCAAAAGAAATCGATGCTGTCTTTTTTTCTAACATTTAGTGCGAAATTTTGAAAAGGCGTGGCCTTCTCCCGAGCAAAGAAAGCGAGTTGTGCACAAATGGGGCACCGTGAGTGGTCTTTCTATAAGAAAATTAGCCAGAGAAGAAGGTATATGTGTCAGAGCAGCTCAAACCGCATTGCGGAAGTATTGTGAAGAGTGCACATTTACTGATGCCCCAAGACGTGGTAGAAAACCCGGGTCTGTTGATCCCACAATGGACAAAAAAGTTAAGGAATACTACAAGCGGCATCCTTCAGTATCAGTACGAGATGTGGCGAGAAAGCTTGGAACCTCGGCGAGTAACGTTATGCGTGCCAAGGGAAGAATGGGTCTGCAGACCCGTCGGAAGCAGAAGCAGCCGAAACGAAATCCAAAACAAGCTGAATCTGTGAAACCGAGAGCTCGGAAGCTTTATGACAAACCTCTGACCAAAAAAATGGGGTGTGTTATCATGGATGACGGATCCTACATAAAACTGGACTATAAGACTTTGCCAGGACCGCAATTTCATACATCACCGAAGGGAAAGGATGTCCCTGACCAGTGAAAGCCATTTACACCGAAAAATTCGGCAAGAAGGTAATGGTTTGGCAGGCCATTTGTGAATGTGGGAAAATATCTCGTCCATTCATTACGAATGACACAATGAATGGTAAAATTCACGTGAAAGAGAGTTTGCAGAAAAGGTTGTTACCCATGGTTAAGCAGCATAACAATCCTCCAATCTTTTGGCCCGATCTTGCTTCCTGCCATTACTCTAAGGATGCACTAGAGTGGTATAAAACAAATAATGTCACATGTGTCCCAAAGGAGATGAATCGTCCAAACTGCCCTGAAATTCGCCCTATTGAAACTTTTTGGGCTTTGACCACGGCAAAGCTGAGGAAATATGTCAAACCAACGGACAATGTTGAAAAATTTAAAAAAGATTGGCTTAAAGTGGTAAAAATGGTCGGAGAACACACTGTGCAAAAGCTTATGAGAAGTGTTAAGAGAAAAGAGAAACTCGCGTATCCTAAGAAAAATAATCCCAACTTGAATTGAAACTGAAAAGAAAACACTTATTATCTATATTTCAAAATAAAATGACCCGGAAAATCCTGTATTCTTTGTTTTATTCAAGAACAAAGGTGTATTTATAATTTTCGGAACAGTCTATAGTTTCTAAGATAATGAAGTTTCGCGATTTTCACATTTCGATAAATTTCAGACGAAGTTACAGTCCGATTACAGCAAAATTCAACAGGGTGTTATGAGGCAGCTAGATCTTTCATTTGACACTAATTTTGTGGAAATCGGTTCAACCATCTCTGAGAAAAGTGAGTGAGTCCAAGTAGTCTTCGGAATATGTTTCTTTTCATAGCTTGATTTCACTTTTTTAAACATAACAGGCAAAGTAATAACCCGTTTGCAAAACAAATCAATGGGGTCTTATGGGGCAACAAGACCTTTCATATGACACTGATTTTATGAAAATCGGTCCAGCCATCTCTGAGAAACATGAGTGAGATTAAATAGTCTCCAGAACACGTTTCTTTCCATAACTTCTGAACCACATGTTCAATCTTCATAAAATTCAAAAGTTAAGGGATTTTAGGTAGCCCGTTCATTTGAAACCAATTTTGTTCAAATCGGTTGTGTAGTTTCTGAGATATTGATGTTTCGTGATTCTTACATTTTGATACATAACCTCTAAACTAGAAATCAGATTACAATAAAATTCAATAGGGTCTTAATTGATTTCATTGAAATCGGTTCAGCCATCTCTGAGAAAATCGAGTAAGATTGGGAGAGCGTTACACACACAGACATACACACACATCCACACACATATACAGAAAATGCTCAGCTCGTCGAACTGAGTCGAGGCCATTTGGATCACTTTTCTACCTTTTAATTAGCCAGTTATCGTTAGGAGATATTATTATGTGATGTGTATTACACATATTATGTGATTTCACATTTTTATAAACAACGGACAAAGTTACAATCCGATTACAATGAAATTCAATAGCAACCTATGGGGCAACTAGACCTTTCATTTAACACTAATTTTGTGAAAATCGGTTCAACCTCAGGATAACTTTTCTTTACAGAACTTTTGAACCATATGTTCAATCATAACGAAATTTGAAAGTTAAAGGTTTTGAAGACAGCCCGATCATTTGAAACCAGTTCTATTGAAATCGGTTCTGTGCTTTCTGAAATGTTGATGTGTCGTGATTTTTACATTTTGATACATAACCTCTAAACTAAAAATCCGATTACAATGATATTCAATAGCAACCTATGGCGCAACTAAACCTTTCATTTGCAATTAATTTTATGAAAATCGGACCAGTTTTTTGTACTTTCACTAGTGAAAACCGCATCGTATTACGATAAAAGTGTAGTCACGTATAAAATACTATCGCGCACGTGAATTGAATACCGATATCGATAGGAAGCGGTATTAAAGTTCTACACTTGTAATCGAAAGTGCCGCCACCTTCAATCTCACCTGTTGAAAACAACTTCAACTGACAACATTGCTCGAAATCAATTTATACAATCGTCGTCGTCTTCATTATCGAACCGAAGCAACTGTAGCCAGCTTCAATGAAATCGTCACTAGGGTTGATGAGGGTAAATGACTTCGGACGGAAGCGTTGATGCTGCTGCTGCATCTGAGACATATGGGAGCAGAAATGAGAGAAGAATGAAACCTTAAAGCTGATTTATGCGATTTGTAACATGTTACATGTGAGCATCAAATGGTGAGTTGACAACCTGGAAGGAGCGTCAAACATAGCTTCGGCCCTCACAAGTTCCTATCTCACACCTCCACGAGTCATATGATTACACTAGACTGCCGGTTGAAACATGGATACAACTGGTTGGTGTTGCTTGGGCAATGTTGTCATCCGACAATAGCTAAGTGAGAAGGTGCGACGCGATCATTGCCGCGTTAACCATATTCCGGCGGTGGAGGAAATGCTTCGCCAACCCGAGCGTCTGTTCACCAAGATGGTGCGGCTCAAAACAGCGTCTGATCTCCATGTTAGGAGCGGCTGATTAACGTCCTGGTGGCAGCGTGGGACTCTAAACAGAGCTGACACGATGGTCCCCCGGCGAAACAGGGGGTTGGGGAAGGCCCAACGAGCCGCCCCGGAAAACAACATGTTACAAACAACGTAAGAGATAATACGGATCGGAACAATCGGCATGGACCTAGGCAACGAAATCAGGGCTACGATTGGAAACATGGGACATGGAACTGCAAATCGCTCTGCTTCCCAGGATGCGACAGGATAATTTATGACGAGCTACATCCACGCAACTTCGAAGTCGTAGCGCTGCAGGAACTTTGTTGGACAGGACAGAAGGTATGGAAAAGCGGGCACCGGGCGGCTACTTTCTACCAGAGTTGTGGTACCACCAGCGAGCTGGAAACCGGCTCCATAGTACTGGGTAAGATGCGCCAACGCGTGATAGGGTGGCAGCCGATCAACGAAAGGATGTGCAAGTTGAGAATAAAGGGCCGGTTCTTCAACTACAGCATCATCAACGTGCACTGCCCACATGAAGGAAGACCCGACGACGAGAAGGAAGCGTTCTACGCGCAGCTGAAGCAGGTCTACGATAGCTGCCCGCGACGGGACGTGAAGATCGTTATTGGGGACTTGAATGCTAAGGTAGGACGGGAGGCAATGTACAGACCAGTAATCGGACCAGATAGCCTGCATGCCGTGTCTAATGATAACGGCCATCGGTGCGTGAACTTTGCGGCCTCCCGTGGTATGGTAGTCCGAAGTACCTTCTTCCCCCGAAAAGGTATCCACAAATCCACCTGGAGATCATCCGACCAACAGACAGAGAACCAAATCGACCACGTTTTAATCGACGGCAGGTTTTTCTCCGACATCATCAACGTTCGCACCTACCGCAGTGCGAATATAGATTCGGACCACTACCTAGTAGCTGTGTGCATGCGCTCAATACTATCGACGGTGTATAACACCCACCGAAGTCGAACGCCGCGACCAAATATTGAGCAACTGCGGGACGCCGAGGCTGCAGAGGAATACGCGCAGCAGCTGGAGGCAGTGCTACCTACGGAAGAGCAGCTTGGCGCAGCTACCCTTGAAGATGGCTGGAAAAGCATCCGATCCGCCATAGGTAACACTGCAGTAGCGCTACTAGGTACAAGGGCCCCGAATCATAGAAATGACTGGTTTGACGGCGAATGCAAACGGTTAGTCGAGGAGAAGAATGCAGCACGGGCGAGAATGCTGCAACACCGTACGAGAGCGAACGTGGAACGATACCGACAGGCACGGAACAGCCAAAACTCAGTCCTCCGAAGGAAGAAGCGCCAGCAAGAGGACCGAGATCGCGTAGCGATGGAAGAGCTGTACCAAGCTAACGACACTCGGAAGTTCTACGAGAAGCTGAACAGCTCCCGCAAAGGCTTTGTGCCGCAAGCCGATATGTGCAGGAGCTTGGACGGCAACCTCCTAACAGACGAGTGTGAGGTGATCGAAAGGTGGAGGCAGCACTTCGACGAGCATCTAAACGGCGATGCAGTAGAGCGCGAGGACGCTATGGCAATTGATCTTGGTGCACGAGCAGAAGACATCAGAATTCCAGCCCCCGATCTTCTGGAGGTGGAGGAGGAGATTGGTCGGCTGAAAAACAATAAAGCTGCTGGAGTGGACCAACTTCCCAGCGAGCTATTGAAATACGGTGGAGAAACACTGGCTAGAGCCGTGCACTGGGTCATTGTCAAGGTTTGGGAGGAAGAACGAGTACCGGAGGAGTGGATGGAGGGTATTGTGTGTCCCATCTACAAAAAGGGCGACAAACTGGAGTGCTGCAATTACCGGGCAATCACTCTGTTGAACGCCGCCTACAAGGTACTCTCCCAAATACTTTGCCGTCGACTATCACCATTTGCGAAGCAGTTCGTGGGCACTACCAGGCGGGATTTATGGGTGCCCGCGCCACCACGGATCAGATATTCGCGGTTCGGCAGGTTATGCAGAAATGCCGCGAATATAACGTGCCCACACATCATTTGTTCATCGATTTTAAATCAGCGTACGACACAATCGATCGGGACAAGCTATGGCAAATTATGCACGACTACGGATTTCTGGACAAACTGACGCGGTTGGTCAAAGCGACGATGGATCGAGTGATGTGTGTAGTTCGAGTTTCGGGGGCACTCTCGAGCCCCTTCGAAACCTGAAGAGGTCTAAGGCAAGGTGATGGTCTCTCGTGTCTACTGTTTAACATTGCCCTGGAAGGTGTCATTAGAAGAGCGGGGATTAACACGAGTGGCACGATATTCCAAAAGTCGGTTCAACTGTTTGGTTTCGCCGACGATATTGACATTGTGGCTCGAACCTTTGTGAAGATGGCGGATACGTACATCGGACTAAAGGCTGAAGTCAAACGGATTGGACTGGTCATCAATGCATCGAAGACGAAGTACATGAATGGAAGGGGTTCACGAGAGGACAGTGCTAACCTCCCACCTCGAGTTCGAATTGGTGGTGATGAAATCGAGGTGGTTGATGAGTTCGTGTATCTGGGCTCACTGGTAACTGCCGACAACGATACCAGCAGCGAAATTCAACGGCGCATTATGGCAGGAAATCGTGCATACTTTGGTCTCCGGAGGACGCTCCGATCGAGTAGAATTCGTCGCCGCACCAAGTTAACCATCTACAAGACGCTGATTAGACCGGTAGTCCTCTACGGGCATGAGACATGGACTATGCTTGTGGAGGACCAACGCGCCCTTGCGGTCTTCGAGCGGAAGGTGTTGCGTACCATCTTCGGTGGACTGCAGATGGAAAACGTAGTGTGGAGAAGGCGAATGAACCACGAACTGCAGGAGCTGCTTGGGGAGCCATTCGTCGTTCACACCGCTAAGATAGGCAGGTTGCGGTGGCCTGGGCATGTTGTAAGGATGTCAGACGACAGCCTGGTGAAGATGGTTCTTGAAACCAATCCGTCAGGGACGAGACGGAGAGGTGCACAGCGGGCAAGGTGGATCGATCAGGTGGAAGACGACCTGCGGACTCTACGCAGACTGCAGAACTGGCGAACTGCAGCCATGGACCGAGTGGAATGGAGACGACTCTTAGGTACAGCAATGGCCACACCACGGCTTGGGACTGTTTGGTAAGGTAAGGTAATATGTTAAATGTAATATGAAGGTAATAAATAATACATGCAATGAAACGTGTAACATGTAACGTGCAATATGTAACATATAACGTGTAACATTTCATGTGTAACATGCAGCGTGTAACATGTAGCGTGTAACATGTAACATGTATCATATAATGTGTAACATGTTCCATGGAACGATTCTGTATTAAAGTTACCAAGCCTGCAACCAGATACAGTTGATTTTTTTTACACGCGTGTAAAATAATTTCATGTAAGCAAAAATAAGAATCGGGTGCACATTCTTTTGCACCGTGTGATTTGGAGAAACCGTGCAAAAAAACGCGTGTTAAAAAGATCGTGCGAAAAGAGAATTATTTGTACATCAATCACAGCACCAAACTTGATTGTCCACACCACACACAGGTCAAAGCAAAGAAAAAAACCTAAATTAATCTACCTAGCGGTCAGACCCAGCCTTTCTCTTTCAAACTTTTATTTGTAAAAATAGATTTACATGAACGCTTCAATCCAATAAATGTATATTCATTCTTTAGGTTCTAGAATATTGATGTTGTTATCTATACATATAAGAATGCAATCCGGTCTGTCTGTCTGTCTGATCCATATAGGCTCGAAAACTACCGAGCTGATCGGTGTGAAAATTTATATGTAGGGGTTTTTGGTGCCGATAAAGGTTCCTATGATAGTTTGAGATCCCTCCCTTTTCTGGAAGTGAGGGATCCCATACAAATGAAACATACATTTCTGCACACTTCAAGAACAAACCAAGCAAATGAAACCGAATTTGGCATGTAGATGTTCTAAGGGGTAAAAAATATGTCCATAATGTTTTGACACCCCTCCTTCTTTTGGTAGGGAGGGATGCCATACAAATGAAACACAAATTTCTGTACATCTCGAGAGCTAACCAACTAAATGGAACCAAATTTGGCAGGTGAATGTATTTAGTGGTAACAAATATGTTCCATAATCGACCTCAGGCAACATTTTGGATTGTAAGATAGCAACTTCCGGTTTCTGGAAATCAGCCTGAAATGGACGATTCTCATTAAATATTAATATCTCCGGAACCAGAAAGACGCAGAAAGCTTAAGAAACTGAAATTTGATCACAGACACAATCTTGAATTGTAAGATGGTGACTTCCGGTGTCTGGCAAACAGCCGGAAATGACCAAATACCATTTAATATGAATGTTTTCGGAACCAGAATTACGCCCAGATGACAGAAAATGATTTCACAGGTAATTTTAAAGTTCAAAATGACGACTTCCGGTTTCTGAAAAACAGCCCAAAGTGACCAAATACCACCTAATATGAATATCTCCGGAGACAGAATGTTGCAAAAGGCTAAAAATTGACCTCAGACACCATTATGAATTGTAGGATGGCAACTTCTGGTTTCTGGAAAACAACCAAAAATGGCCGATTTCCGTCTAACATGAGTATCTCCGGATCTAGAATGATACACAGCAGCTGAAATCGACCACAGACCCCATTGTGGATTCTAGATTGGCGACTTCCGGTTCCTGGGAAACAGCCGAAAATGATCGAATAACACCCAATATGGGTGTTTCTTCAACCAGAATGACGCTCAGAGGCTAGAAATTATCTTAAATACCATTTTGAAATTCAAGATGGCGACTTCCGGTTTGTGAAAAACACTATATTGAATACTGCTATACGAAACATGAAGAAGAAGAAGTAGACAATTCAAGCGGCAATTCGATTGTGTTCCAGATCGCAAAACGATACCTACGCCGTAACACGCCTCATTGTGCGTCGACAGCAGCAATGTAGTCTTTTGGCTTGGCTGCACACCAATGAATATCGAGTTCTTCTGCACTGGTAGATGACGAGTGCCCTCGGTGCAGTACTGGTGCCTGTGCCAGCATGTTTTCTTTCAAGGCATCAGTTTTAATAACATTCTAACAGCAGAACGTAAAACTGTCCGATAGTGGAGGTGGTTACGAACTTTCCGAGAAAGCTTCACCTTCAAGACATCAAAATAGTCTAGGCTCATAGAAACAAACATTAGTCGACCTATTGGGACGGGGAGATTCTGTCAAATATTTTTTGCCACTGCTATGCAGGATATCCCAGCAAGCAATTGGTGTCTACTCATGAAGTCTGTGCCAGGCGTGCTTGCATGTGATTGGTACATTATTCGTGAAAAATCGACCTTGGAACATATATGAAATTTTCACTGTTTAACAAAGAAGTTATAATAATAACTGAAGAATCGCGAAATTGTCCATCATTTTATCAACCCAACGACATATTAATTATTGTGATCCGTCCTGTGGTTACATCAGTATTACCGTTTGAAATCTTTTATTCTAACGTCACACCTTGGTTTTAGTTTCCGCAGAATGTATCTCAATATAGTGCGGTTAGACGTGGTCCTACGTCAAAAATCGGCGCAAGAACTTGCTACGGTTCATCGTCATTATGCAGCTGCCACAAACGGTGACATATCAACACTATCACATATATATTTTTAAGCTTTTATTTAATTGAAAGATTTTAATTGTTTCCGCAGTTAAGTGAATATAATTGTAAACCTACTTGTCAAACAAAAAAATGAATTTAAAATTAAACCTTAACCTAATTTTATTTCTGTCTTATTGACAATTAAGTGATCGTTGTAATTGAGGATTGCAACGATTTTTGTCGGAACTTATTGATAATTGATTTTTACCAATTTTGACTTTATTGATGAAATCATATCATATTTTTATATGTACTTTCGAAAAAACACATAATTTTGAATACTTTGTTCTGAAAAACTATAAATAATAGCAAGTCAGTTTGTCCCATAGCAAAAATGATCGCAAGTGGGTCCCATAGAAAAAATCATTGAGAGTGAGTCCCACAGCTAATAATAATTATGAAATATATGATTTTTACAATAGCTAATGATCTTAAGGTTAAGAATTTGATGTACCAGTTGACCTAGTGATATTTGATAAGTGGTTTGATTGAATTTTACTATACTTAAGCATTTAAAACGGAAGAAATAAATTTCGCTCTTTATTAGCGAAAATTGATTTTTAAAAACTTTTGGAATCGCTATTTATTGTGCCAATACTTTGTACAAGTAAATTGCAAGCAAACAAAGCTATTTACATGTGTGTGTATTTGAGAATGGGACAAAAGTTCAAACCTTATTGCTTGGCAGTTGTTTGGTAATATTTGTTATTATTATTTCAATAGTTTAAACTATAAATATTCATCAATACTCAGTTCTTACTTGAAAATTATTTTAAAACTACTTCTTCTCGTCGTTTGAAACTGAATTTTTTTTTTTTTATTCTCGCTTATTTTCCGTCGGTCTAGTTCCGCCACTGTTGTGGCCAATCACCGACGCCCAGGGAGGCGACTCCACACCCAGGATCCTAACTCACGACCCGTTTATTAACGGACCGGCGCCAACGGCTTTACTTCCTCATGCGATGGAAGGCGTGATCCCAGAGATTTTTCGCCTCAGAAAATCTCCCGGTGTCGGCTAGGATTAAATCTAGACCAGTTGGGTTGGTTGTGAGTGGATCACGCCACCTCACAACCATCGACACCTATATCGGCGGTAGGATTCGAACCCAGGCGTCGAGCGTGGTTGGCGGAGACGTTACCAACCACACTAGGCCCCCGCTCTATTTGAAACTGAAATGATTGCGTTCAGTAGCGCCTGTTTACAATCGCGACCGTTTTTGTCTCGCGGATACTACAATGTTTTCTTCGAGGAAAAGTTTTTCATTAACCCTGCAAAGATAATCTTATACTGGCGTTAAATTGATGCATGCATTTTAAATCATTTAAATTACAAGTTTGAAATTTAATAATAAGTGATCGTTACGATGTTAACACATCCATGTATAATAAATACCATAGTTCAATTTTTTTCAAAAATGAGCACGGATTCGCACTATTTTAAAATGAAGAGGGCGGTGTCACTAAAAGCGACGAGTCAAATTGAAGCAGACTATTTTTCCAGGGTTAACGGTGAAGAGAATTTCATTTGGCCATCATCATTAGATATGGTACTACTCCAGGTAATGCAAGTTGAAGCATGCTTAAATAAATACTACTATAAATAAAATAAATGTGGGCCGTGGGTAACAATTATTCAACACATATTGAGAACCGGGAATTTCGTTTTGAAGACCGCGTCAATAGTCATATCGAATACTTTGGTACACTTCTTAGCTGTTTTTACAAGGGAATAAAAGTCTTCTAATAGGAGGGTTTCCATCATATTTGTTTTCACTGATGTGTAGAAGCTGCCCCACCATGAACATGTGGGCGCTCTCAAAACAATTTAGAACAAGTTCCTCGACCTGAAGTGATTTTGAATTTATCAATAGTATCAGATAGCGAAACAAGTGGATGGCGCAGTTATTCAATCACAGTGTGGTTCTTGCTACAGTACAAAGACATCCAATCATTCTGTAGAAGCACAAGAGAAGGCCATTTGTAGATCGACTAGCGACGGATTTGTTCCAAACGCAAGCCTAGCACTGAAATCGATTTGCAGTAGTTTGTTTTTCATCACCGGTCACAGGTGGCTATGTGACTAATTTGCTATCATTCTGGCTAGGTATCGTAAAAGTAATCGCATATGGGTCCCAGCCTATAATTTTCAACATAATTTAATCAAGATTTCTAGCGTGAGTTTTCAAATAGGCGTATGTCGCAAAAGTAAACAAATCGAGCTAATGTTCGCATGATTTAGCAAATTTTATTTCACTTGGTGTAAATTGATCATTTGTACTAAAACATATTAATTTATACTTTAAAATTCAAAACAACGCAAACGCCCTATGTCATCTTTTCTCAGTGTGTTCGCATTTGTTATATACACCCTTTTCTCGGTAAATCGACGCATCTGTCAAAACAAAATAACATCGCGCACACTGCAGATAGGATCGTAGTAAACCGACGTATGTAACAACAATTTAGCAGAACAAATTTTCTGCAGATAGGTCGTGTTTGTTTTTCGTATACCAGTGTATTTTCTTTTTTCTTTAAAGAGATATAATCGAGCTTGAAACATGAACCATTGAACCATTTTGTTATGATGGATTCCTGCTGCTCGGTATGTT